>NC_083652.1:6842200-7142200 GCF_963576545.1 Limanda limanda
GCCCACCTAAAAACTGCAGCCTGGCAACACGACTCTGCACCTCAGAGCCAACAGGACACTCAGAGCAAGCAATTGACTCTAAAACCCAGATGTGACAACATAATCTGCCTGTCTGCACAGGTTAAATTCAGCAAAACCAACCAGTCAAAACTCAGCTGGTCAACCTCTGCTTCGAGGATGACTCCAGTACCAGAGCAGGCACATCAGCCTCAAGCCCTGAGGCAGTGAATCCTCGCACATCGTCATCCTGCCGCATGAATCAACAGCACATCACACAAAGCAGTGGACACACTGGAACTTATGAATCACTGCATGAATCATCTTATCTGGCTAGATGTGTACAGTATGTTGTCATACAACTACATCCACTGACAGCATCTGCTGTGGTCCAAACAGTGGAGCAGTGAGGTCGCAATGAAAAGGTTGTCAGTTTGAGTTCCAGGATCCAGTCCATGCATCACCCACTTTGCCCAAACCCTTGTCTCCTTATTAACCCACTGAGATACTCAGTGGACAAAAGCAGGAGCAGATTAGGTGAATAATAACAATCTGAATCTAATCTGCCAAACTGTCCGACTCTTGTCCGAAATGTAAGTGTCCTGATGGGATATTTTCATGCTTAATTTTGGTCCTAATCAATATAGCACTGAACAGGCACCAGTGCATCTTCATGCCCCAGAATGCCTGTGTTCAGCTCAGATACGCCTCTGTTACCACTCTGATGTGACCTGATTGACCCCTACCACTCAACATGTGTACATGCAAGTACATTAAACTTACCTGGGAGCGTCAAAGCTGTCGTAGGATCCCACTGTGTAATGACGGAACAACCGTTTGGCTCTTTCTCCACGGCTCTCTGAAACCAGAAAAACAACAGGAACAGACATTTAATCAGATTATACATCAACTGTTCACCGTTTTAACGACCACAAGTCGCTTTTGTGATCTGCAACCTACAGCATTGACGACTCTGGCAGTAGTACAGGGAGAAAAAAAACAATTTAATCACTTATAACTTACAAATATTTGTATGAATCAAATGTTTAAATAAAAATATTTAAATTCCAGATTTGCGGTTTTCCTTTACTCAAATTGGGTTTTCAAATGTTGGTTGGACAAAACAAGAAATGTGTTTGTTACTTTGGGCTCAGAGGAGTTGCAACTGTATCAGGTCATGTAGGACAAGATGGAGAATATCGCTTGTATGTTTAATACGCGTTAATACTTTCGTTTACTGTACCTTATTTCTATATTTGGTTCTAACTGACATATTAGCATGTGATCACGTTAATGCTTTATGGTGAACATTGTATCTACCAAATATCAGCATATACATTTTTTCTTTGTGAGCATTTTAGCGTCACAGCCTCTTATCTAGGTTTCCTTTTATTGAGAGCAAAACATCATTAAAATCAAAAGTATTAGTATTGAATAGAATTACCTTGTTTAACTTGTTTGATTCTATAGTCAGACAAAAATTGCCGCTGGGAATTCCTGATCACCTTCACAGTACCTGTGGCCACTGTGACCTTGATCTTCGACCTTTGACCACCAAAATATAATCAGTCCATTATAGTGTTTCTGCCAAATTCCCTCATGGTGTCCGTACATCCATCCATCCCACTCTGGTGAGGAGGGATTGATGTGCAGACTTGATTCAAATAATAAGAGATTTACTAGCAGCCTCTTGTCTGTGATGTGCATGGTCACATAGAGTCAAAGCTAGCATCTTGACAGAGGCTAAACCAGTTGAAAATTCACAATATTCAGGTAAATGTGAAACTCTGTATTAAAAGGTGCATTTTTCCCACTGAAGAGATGCAGGGTATTTTTCTTGATGACCCTGTTGTGGAGGCATGTGTGTGTATGTTTATCTGTGCGCGTGTGACCGGCTGTGATCACCTGATCGGTTGTCTTGGCTCCGAAGCATCACTTCCTCCACACAGTCGGAGGGGAACCAGCCTGTGCGACCTCTGACCGTCCCCTCCCAGTAACCACCCTCGCCAACACTCAACACTAGAGGGACGGAGGGAGGGATGGAGGAAGGGGGGGGTGCAGGAAAGACCAGCGTGTCAGAGGAAAAAGGGCGACTTGTCTCTCACACACACACACACAGATAATAGTGAGAAATTAATAAACACGCACATAAAAAGACGACGACAACATTACACACACACAGAAAAGAAATAATAAGGATACACACACACGGACATGCAAACCTCGTACATACTCACCAAGACATACATACCTGGCGACACCTTAGACTCACTCACAAACACACATATATTCATACCTGCAGACATTGAATACAGACATATACAGAGACCTTACACACATGTTTGGGAAATGACTTACAAACTCATCTGAAGACACTTCTCCTGGCCTGGATACTGATCTGTCTACATGCACACTCACCATTTATATACCAGTGTCAAGGTTGATTCGTTTTGAGTATTTGAAGTAAGATTATCGCATTCATTATCAAGAGATTTTATTGCAGTCAAAATATGCTTGTTTGGTAAAATACACAAATGCACTTGCTCTGAGTGATAAAGACTTCTGTCTGCCAAAGGCTCTCTTCAAATGCTACCAAATCCCTCTAGCCCCATTGTTAAATCCGTGCAAGAGTTGGACAGATGTGAGAGTAATACTCATCTTCTCACCCCACTCTCTGAAACAAAGCAAATCCCATAGATTGTCAAACTTTTGCATTTAGCTTTGTTAAATAAGTTTTACTGGTATGAAGCTTTTATGAGCATTTTTCTTTTGGTGTACTAGTCTGAACATTGCTCAAAAGGTTGAATCCCACCACAGTCATCAGCTGCCTGCCCATTTAACATGTGGGAGGGAAACGCTTGAGAATGATGAACAAAACGTCTGTGGGATGCTCACGAAGCATTCTTTGCCCTGTGTTTTATTAATGTTTGTTTATATGTGCACGTTGATAAACCAGTGGTATAACTAAGCTGTGTTAGCTTTGGATGAAATTGTTAGCCATGGTGTTGTGGTCACCTGATATTTACCTACAGGAGGTTATGTTTTCACCCCTGACCGTACGTTCGTTTGTGAATAAGAGTAAACAAAAACTACTGGATGGATTACCACAAAGCTCAGTAGAAGGATTTGGTGTTGGTCAGGGAAGAATTCATTGAATTTGGTGTGGAATCTGATCAGGGCATGGATCTAAGAATTGTTTTCCCACTTTCTTTAACACCGAATTTGATCTCGTGGTGCAGATCCAAATAGAAATCCTGACCTATTGAATTTAAATGTGGTTACATAAGGGGACTGTTTGCTGCCTTGGTGGAGATATGCACCCCACTGAGTTCTTTCTGAAAACTGTTGACCCTCTGCAGTCGGCAGTTGACATATTATTAGGAACGATGTGGGGCTATGTCCTGAGCCCAAACAGAGACACTGCACTATGCAAGTTGCATATTTTCAAGGTGTGACTAACATTGCTTTGCATGTGTGTGGCTATCAAAACTGCGTGTCAGAGTCACGTAAACATTTATTTAATTGACACATTTTGTTGTTACAGAGCCTATTTGCCCGTCCACACATATCTGCAGGTGCTTTGACAGAGCAGAGGCTCACTGTGTTTCATGTCATTTTCGTACCAGGTTTATACAACAGCACAAACACTGAGTCCCAACCAGAAAGACACTTTCAGCTCACATGGAAGACAAAATACAGTTTTATGCTCCAGCACGCGGACATATGTACACACACACACATACACAGATTGTCCTGATGTAAAAAAACGCGGGTATACTCACCTTTGACCCTGTCCCCCTTACTGAAGCTGATTTCTCGTTCTCCCTGTGCAGAGTGCGCTCGAGTTGCGACAAAGACTCGTCCTGGGACGGCACTGTACAGGCGTCGGCGCTGCCCTGCCGTTTGTGTGGGGGTGCTGGCAGGAGCAGGCCTGGGTGGGCAGGAGCAGAAGTATACACAGCAATTACAAACTATAAATCAACACAGACTTAAAGCACAAAACTGCAAGAAGTAGTTGCATATGAAAAGGAGAATTTTGTATATTATTAAAACTGCTCGAGGTAAAGCTAGTTGGAACAGCAGTGACACGACATAATGACACTAGACAAAACATAGAAAGGACAATATCACATACAGTAACATAAAAGTGCAGAGAGTTTAGAGTAGATGTAAATCATGATTTTTGAAACGGGATCATTTGGAGGGCAAGGATCTTTAGCTCATCTTTGAGGGTAAGGGCCTGGTCACATGTATGCGAAGCCCACCATGTTTATTACAGTAGCTCAGACTGGACAACCTTAACACCTGATACTGACAACTGGAGGCTACCACAGGTTCTCTTTCCTCTTTGGGAGGGGAGGGTGAGGTGAGTGGTATTTAGCTGCAACACACAACTTCACCACTAGATGTCACTGAATTCCACAAACTGAACTTGTAAGCACTTTACAGCCCTTTGTTGCCTTGCTTTAGATAAGATCCATTTCAAATATTTTTAAGACATTGAATAGAAACACCTCAGCCTCCTCCACTCACCCTTGCCTCCGGCTCTGCCTGCTCCGGTCCTCCTTGTCACCGATCCTCCCTCTTGACGGGGAACGTGTCCTTGCTCCTCTGGGACTGCTGGAGCTCCGCAGGGTACCAGTGTGTTTATAGCCCTGCAAGAGAGAGAGACAATTAAAGACATTTACATGTCATATTAACATTATTTTACTGCCATCTGCCCTATCAGAAATATTCTGTTTTACATCAATGCAGATGAGGCTTTCAAATCAACAGCAAGACCAAATATTCAATGTATCACGAAAAATTAGTTTTGAAAAAAATTGTCAATGTATTTGCAATTTTGACAAAGTTTTGTAAATTATTTTTACAATGATGTTTTAACATCAACATTATTTTTCTTCAGTCAGTTTTTTTTTCTTTGTTATTTTCTAGCGCAGTTTAAATTCACTTAATTTGATTATTAGTAATTCTAACATACCAGTGTTTTTTCTATTTCGCTATCAATTGATGTCACTATAAATTTTTTCGATGTATCTAACGATTTATTACTTGAATATAATTAGTAATTTATCAAAAGCATATGTCACCAATAGGTGGACCGCAGTCCAACTCAGGACACAGACACTGTTCTGTGTGGACACATATAAAACCTGTGCAGGTTTTTCTGTGTACTTGGGTTCATTTATTTTGTTGTTGCACGGCTTAATGTAGATTGATAGATTCCTTTTACCTGAATGGAACAAGCTCTGCACTTATTTTATTTTGGACAGATATTGGACTGTAAGAGTAGTTCAGACTTGGCTATTTTTTGTTCTGGAATAATGCCTTGCAGTGCATACTTAGTTTTTTGTCCGATAGTTTATACTCAAGAGAAGATCAATTAATATAAATGACACAAGTTTTTACATTCTAATTTCGATAAATTCATTATTATATTAATCGAGTAAAAAAAGATAATTATTAGATCATCAAAAAATGAATTATTAGATTAATTGATGAATCGAAAAAAGAATGGTGAATTAATTGAGTTTAAACGGACTCATGTCCATCTGGGATTGTGTTTCTGTCGTTGTGATACAGAAACTGTATAAAACACCTGCTACAAGGTTTCATATATTGAACTTTATTGAACTTTCTGTAAACTGAACATGTTCCTGTTTTCACCTTCCTACAGTACCAAGTGTTCCACAGAGTGAACTGCAGCTGAAACCTTCCATTCGTCTGAGACACAGCACCGCCCAGTGTTCAAAGCTCTGTACTACATTAAAGTGTTGGCACAGAGGGGTTTGACTTTGCAGTGACATAAAAATGCGAACTCAAAGTAAAATGTTATATATTATGGTTGGTTAACAATCTGAATTATGAACATATATTTACTTACAAAATGTCCACACTGGAAAACTGGGTGTGAGACAAATTTGACCAATATTGCATATTCCTCTAATGTTGTTATTTTGACCACTAAAACATCTAATTAGATTTTCTGCATGCAAATAGTGCCTGTTGATGCTGACGCTAAAAGCATAAAACTAAAATGTCACTCATTGAAGCACATACTTCCACCCAGACCTGACAGTCTTCAGAAATTCCATCAAGCTGCACCAAATTACACACACTCATAGGGATCTGTTCCCTTAATGTGCCAGATATTAGTTTTGATCAAATCCATGAATTATCAATGAAAATGTAAACAAAATAAAAAAAAGGGAGCCTAATCTAGTAAAGTGATAAAAAACTGTTTATAGATTCATGGTGATTGATCCGGTAGTCTTTGTGACAACGGACAGCGAAAACATAACCTCCTTGGTGGAGATTAAATTAGATAGAAACATAATTTACTTATTTAATGCATTTAATGTATGTGTCAATTCAGAAGTAACTGACTTAAAACACAATGGACACACGCACAAACAGGGGCACACCTGCACGGAGACGATGTTTGTCGTCGGAGCGTTGGGTGCTGCCATCCAGTCCGGCAGGTTCATGCTGCTGTCGCTGTTGGCCCGCAGGAAGGGATGAGGGTTGGGTATCGTCAGCGTACGGGCGCTCTCTCGCCTCTGGGGGGCGTACTTTGGAGACTCCACAAAGGGAACTGTGAGTTGAGGAGAAATGGTTTTGAGAGGGTCAATCCTTTTCCTGCAGGATTTCACCTATCTTTCTTTATTTTCTTTATCAGACTTTTTCCAATGTGCTGCTATAGTTATATATCCTTTTTAATTTGTTGGTTAATTTTATTAATTCCCCTCATGAAGATCATATTTGTCTTTTTTTCGAATATCTAAACTGGAACATTTGACTGAATATGACAAGATCAGACCCCAGCTACTTACCCACATCTGTATCCCGGTGGTTTTTAATTATTTCTCCCAGTTCAAAATGGCCGGACATGACAGCCACCTAATATAAACAACAAAAATAAAAATACTATTTTTTGGGATATCGTCTCAGAGGTGGCAGAAACAGGTTCACAGAAATGCATTATTTTGTAGGCACTGGTGGCTGTGGCCTGTTTTGATTATTATTAACACAAACCTACAGATCATCCCCTTGACCCATCCAACTAAATCTCTTTGGAGTTTATAGAATATCTAGAAGTACAAAGTCAAAAACAACTGAGATTTCTTGATAAAGAATAATAATGTGCGAACACTTGAAAACATATTTAAGCATTCTTTCCCCCACTGAATAAATGCTTAAAAAAAATGATGCCGGTCAGGGCACAATATAGCAGACTTTTATGCTTTCTCCCTTTTGTTTTCCCTCTCTTTTACTCACACACACACACACACACACACACACACACACACACACACACACACACACACACACACACACACTCGGCAGAATAGTCTCAGCTGGCTTTTTCTGCACTGACAGAGTTCATTTATCCAGATTAAGGGGTCACACTCTCTCCTGCCACCTGGGACCTGCGTGTGCATCGCAGCACAATAATGCTTTTAAGTGAAATTAGGCCCCCGCACTTTCTGCTACATTAACTTAATAAAACAATGAACCATACACCCACCGACAAACGTAATAATAACCCAGCCACGCACTCGGCGATTACCTGAAACGGGGTCTGCCCACTGTTGTTCTTGGTGTCTTTATTTGCTCCCCGGTAGAGCAGAATTCGTGCACAGCTTTCCTGCAACAGACACTGTAAATTAATGCACAGGTTTTGTCCGAAAATATAAAATCTTTAATTACTGCTTAGCGTAGGAAGGTATGTCGTTTATAAGAGCATTGGCTTCAGAGAGCATGGTATCCTATTCCTTCGTTTTACTTATTTTTCATGTCAAATGTGTTTTAGTAACATATTTAGGTGAAAATTAACGAAAGTTACATTAAAGTTCAAAAGGCATAAACATCCGGTGTCTCAGATTCTGTATCTTTTTCAATTATGTATCATAAGTGAGTCATCTCACCAGGTTAACACTGTTTCACACTGCTCCCCTCTGGAGGAGGCTACGGGTCCTTAAAAACTCCCTCTTGCAGACTGTGGTCAGGGGTTTATCCAAGTACACTAAAACAACTTAACGAAGCTCAATAATATTACAATTAACTGGACAATATTATCATTTGCATTTTAACTATGGGCGTCATATACTCATCTGCTTTAATACCCTGTGTTTTATACTTTTTATTTTTATGTTTATTAATTAGATTGTACTTTGTCTATTTTTCTGTGGGTTGTATTACTGTTACTTTGTGCAACTGGGACACTTACATTAATTGTTCACTGTAAAATGACAATAAAAGCATTTTAATACTTGAGCTTCAGGTAGATTCAGGTGATGTTTCAGGTAAATATTTAGTCTAAACTTGCTGTTTTTTACGAGGAAGTAACCTACATTTTCACAAGACTTCAGGATAGATGATGTTTTAAGCTTTTAAGCATTGAAGCTACAAACATAAATAACTTATTCAGAATGGTAAACAGCATCTGTCTGGCTGGTAGGTGAAGCAGCTGGGGTCGGTGCTGTTGTTATACAGTATGTGGCTTTTTGTGGCTTTTACCTTCTTATTCTGTATGTTCAAAGACATATATTTTCTCGTCTATCTTCTCTTCTATCTTGAAGGCACAATGAAAAAAATTAGTACCTTGTTGTATAAAGCACAGATGTGCAAGGCAGTGTTTCCAGAGGCATTCTGGGAGGAGGAATCGGCCCCATAGAAGAGGAGGTGCTCCAAATGCTGCGAGTTGCCATGCTGACAGGCCTGATGATCAGAGGGCCAGAAAACATCGAGAGAAGAACTGAGAGCCAATTATTACATCATATTCAAATACTTTTAATTCTCCTTTGGACACACACCTACATCACACATAAAGTACAGGCTTTGGTGAACCAAAATACCAAAGTATAAATGTTAAATGTATGAGTCAAATCCCAGTGAACACACAGGAAGTATAAGATGGAGGATATGAGTGGCTTGGAGAGCTGAAGAGACTCATGCTGATGAAGTGACGTGTGGGTGATCACACTAAGATGAAGAGGCTGATACCTTTATTATATATTTTTTTCCCCCTGGCCTCAACAATCCACTTCATCGCTGCGAGTCATGAGGCCACGGAAGCAGGATGGGTGGGGTGAAGGGTGAGAGGTGTCTGAGATAAAGGATGAGAGGTGCAGTGTTGGAATGGGTTTTGATGTGGGGGCAGATGCAGACACTGGAACACAGAATACACTTGTACATTACAAAAAGGATGCACGCACATGATACACACAACACAAACTAAACAACCAATTACCATGAGGCAGGTGCTTTCCCTTCATAACCCACAAATAAATACAAAATAGGTCACTGACCCAATTAGATATTAATATTTTAGCCTCTAACATGAGGTTTTAGTTATTTTATGTGTAATTAACTGTACACAGCAGATAATGAAAAGTTAATTTCTCATGAATTGTAGTTATTTACTGCAATATTGTCTTACATCTTCAGAAAAATCCCTTTAAGATAAAGGGAATGACATCACACACACACAAAGACACACTGGTGTACCTGGTGTGTCTCGTCCCAGCCGTTCTCATCCCTGATGCCCAGCTTGGTGTGGTGGTAAAGCAGTGTTTCACAGCAGGAGGTGTCGCCCCCTGTCAGCACAGTGTGGTAGAGCGGCGTTAGCCCTCGTCGGTCCTTATAGTCCGGAGATGCTCCCAGAGACAGGAGGACCTGCAGGAAGCAGTGAAGAGAGAGATAAACCTCATGTGCAGGTTGTAATAAAATCATGATGACATGTGGGGAGTTTGAGAAACTATGCAGCTATTACGCTGTTATGAATTCATGAAAAAGAAGGATAATAGAAACACAGGAAGCAGAAAAATACCTTAAGGCGGGGTCAAGGAGTCGTGGATTTAAAATAAAGATGGAAACTCATAGGTAGGGGTTCAGAGGGGTCATGCAACTCCCCAGACTGGAGAGAATTAGGTTTTCAATCAGTCCACTGTAAAACTTTCTGCAGTATAGCAGGTGATTCTTTCCTTAGTGCTGACATAACACATTGTTACCCCCTGAATGAGTTTCCCGTCCACTGGTGCTTGCATTCTTGGTGATTTGGGAGCTGAATTTTAAAAAAGATTTTCACCCTGGTTGAATAGAAGAATAGTTTTACTGTTCCTGTGCATTTTGTGTGTGGGCTGGTGTGGACTGCTGAGTGGGAGAGTCTGCTGATTCTGTCTTCAGCTTGTTTACTTATAAGGAAACAAATTAGGATGGCAGTGTCAGATTCACGGCACGTACCCGTCCTGCAGATATTTGTCGACTGGTTCTTTTTCAGTCACTTGTTATGCTGATATAAGAGCGGCCCTGTCTGCTGTTGTGATGCGTGAGTGTTTACCAGCAGGGCTGTATGGCGGTGGCCTCGAACAGCCTTGTGTAGCGGTGTGAGTCCATCTTTGGCACGGAAGTCGATATGAGCCCCTCCCTCGGCGAGGACGCGGATGGACTCACCTCCACCTGGCTCACACTGCACAGCCAGGGACAGAGGAGTCTCTGGAGGACACACACAGATTCACATTCAGTTATTTATGGTTGGAGGGATTATTCTCAAGAACGAAAGTCAAATCCACAGCTGCGTTTCTTTGCTCTGTTTAGATTCAGAGAGAATACCGACCTTGTGCTTGAATATGAGACAGATACTGGTCATATTAGACTCTACAGAATACTCTATTATGAGAACTAACGAAAAGGTATGAAAAAGTAGTCAGGAAAATATTGCACATCCTTAGCTTTTCTTAAATATTGATGCGTGTAAAAGCTGCATTCCACTGTTTCAGTTGGTGGAGGAGGAGCTAATCTTTTTTATTATGTTTTGATAATATTGGCAGTCATCACAATTACCTGCAGTGTCAAATTCACACTGCTTCATGGTTTTGTCTGACTCACAGTTCACACCTCAACAATATTAATGTTATCCATTTAAAAATCTGATTTTGGAAGAAATCCTGGTGTTTTATTAAATTAATTGAATCTACAGATATTTACCTCTTGTATATTTGTTGGGTCATTTTTTTCATAACCAAGCACCATATTTATGCTTGAGTAAATGTACCTAATCACATAGGTGGTCAATAAATTAATTTCTATGTAACAAAACTCCAGCTGTGTTCAGTCAGGTCAATGGCTTATTGACTGCAATTAGACACAGTGGTGCTTGAAGCTAAATGCTAGTATAAACCCGCTGCTGTTAAAATCAGTAGGCTGATGGAACAATTAGTAAAGTCATTAAGAAATTAAGGGAATTAAGGAGAAGTAAGGGCATCGCTAAAGTGTTTGAGCTTTATCCTGGGGAGAACACGAACATCTGCAATGTATTTCATGACAATGCATCCAGTCATTGATGATGCATTTCACTAAAAACTAAAAAAATTGACCTCATGGAGGCGCTACAGGAAAAGTCAGGGGATCACCACCTTAAATGTCATGAGACATTATCTTCAGATTCTGCAGCTTGATTGGAAAACTGCAGCCGGTGTAACAGATCCACAGCATGTGGGTGGTCCTATGGAACTGTCCTGAGGGCCAACTCCAGCCCCAGGGTTGGAGACCCTCCTGACTCTAATCTAGGTGTAACAATTGAATTATTAGGGACTGTTTTCTACATAAACTGTTTTGAGGCAGTTTAAAAAATAGTCACTCCATGGAACAGACATCAGTCCTAAATCCCAACATCACCTTCTCAGTTTTATTCCCAGGTTACTCAGCAGCACAACTTAATCTCTGCGAGAGTGTCGAATAAATATTCAAAAAGCTTCTCTGGTGATTAACCGTATTTAAATGGCTTAATCCTGCAGGCGGGAACATTTTCTACTGAGTAAATGCCCAATGGACCCAAACCTGGGGCCCATGCAGAGGCCTCAAGATCGGCCCCAAAAAAGCATCATTCTAAAGGCCCTTAATCGCGTCCTATAGCTCTGCCTTCACAGCCCTAATGCTGCATTTATCATGGAATACAAGTCAGAACACCGCAACAAAACCTCATAGTCAAAAAAGAGGATGAAACGATTTGTGGACATATCTACATCACAAATAAAACTAAGAAAGCACACAAAACTATAAAGTTAACAAGTTCATTATTTGTCTTAAAATCATGAAGTGTTCTTCAGTATCAGTATGCGCCAGTGACTCTCTGTACGAACCCCTCAAAAACTATGAAAAGAAACTGGTAATTCAGCTTACTTCTAATTGGGCCAATCTGCCAAGATACCAGTACATATATTCCAAAACATCTCCCCAAGCATCAGAGTAAAGCATATGCATGGCATTTTTGCAAATCAAGAATAAATCAGAATGTCGAGAATAAACTTGAAATTCAAATTGGCGCCTTTACAGAATACCTTGAGGGGATGATATGGTGAAAATGACTTTAAGAATCACTTTTAGTAACAAATAAATCTTTTGTCTTTTAGTAAAAACACAGTGAGGTGATCAGTGTGAGGACTTTGGGGATGGAACACTGGCAGCTTAAATAACTGTAAGTCACTCTTATTCTACACATTTGACTTTATCATCATAAAGGGAATAAAACGTTCTCCTCCTCCAACGCAGAGTGTGATTATACCCCAGATAGTAATAAGAGAAAGAACTAACAGCCCTGAATATGTTGACTTTTCATATTGCACCATGAATATTAGTCTGATGTTGTGATTGTCCCGTGACATGAGCTGATGATGGGGTTGGGGAGGTGTGACGTGCCCGGGGCTTCCCTCTCCGCCCTGACGCTGTGCAGTGGAAGAGTGTTTCACACCCATGATGACAGGCTGTGTTTATGTTTTGACACTTGCTCCCAGAGTGGCTGAAGTGCCACAGAGAAGCACACACAAACTGCAAATGAGCCATCTGCTGCACCCCCCACCCCCCCACTCACCCCCAGGCACTAACAAGACCTGAGAAAAGACACCAAATTGCGAACAGCGCTGGCTCCGATCCTTGACAGAGTGTGAGGCCGACGCGCTGCAGAGCCGAGGGCAGAGAACGGAGCGGGAGAGTTGTTGCTTGCAAAGAGTTTAAAGGTGGAGTTTATACGGCAGAGCCACAGGTCACAGAACTGCTGTGATCTAATGGTCCATTCCTAACTTAGTGAATTGACCCAGAAGTATTTCAGCGGCCGTCATGATAAGAGCTCGTTTGTGTTAGAATTCTCTAAATGATAAGCACCAGCTGAAGCATTGCAACATCGTAGTAGCACCTGGAAAGAACCACGCAATTATAAAACAAACGAACAGCGGCTATCTCCTCCTGACACAATCCACAACTCATGTGAATCTCCACATGATCGTCTGAGCAACTGATATCTTCTGTCACATCTGTCCAGTGAACAGCAAGCATTCTCAGAGTCTGGTTCACAAAACGATCATCATCAGAACTAAATATGAATATAAATATCTTCATCAGAACTAAAATGTGTTGAATCTCCAAAACACATTTATACAGAATGTTTACTGCACCAGTGCGACTCATCTGAGATTATACACCGTGGACAGACATGACACAACTGACAGAGATGAAGGTCTTGTAAGTGTGTAAATGTATGTAGAGTAAACTTTGTATGGAAGGATGGAGTTTAAATTTACTGTTACATAATTGGTTTATGTAAATCTCTTGACTTCTGTCAAAGACTTAATATTTCTGAGGCTTTAAACCTTTTATGGTTTGGTTTATTAGTTGCTAGGATTTTCCGCAGTAGTATTCAAAAACTACAGAACAGATTTCCACGGAAATTGGTGGTTGGATGTGGTATGGGTCAGGATTTTTTCTTTCACTTTTGTTTTTTCACATTTTCACCTAATTCCTTTCATTTAATTTATGCATCTTAATAGAAAAAAACTGGCATATTTAGAGGACTGATACCAACAGTGTACAACATTTGGTACAGCTTGATTGAATTTGAGGGGACTCTTGAAGGTATGTGCTGCATCTGAGTGACTCAGATGCAGATTTTCCTTTTAATAAACAAGTAAATTAAACAATGTTGTCCTGAATCCTTTTGTCAAACAGACATATAGCATATTCAAATTTTCATCAACATGGCTGCTCTTGTTTGAGGCAAAACTAAAAATTGTTTTTTAAGCTACTTTCAAGTGAACCCGACTATTTCGACATTTAGCTTTAAACTGCTAATTTAAACTACAATATCTGCAGGACTGTGTAGGAGTTGAGGTAAATAGAAAAAACATCTGTGACACTTGGTGTTTCGGGGCCCTCCTTACCGCCGGTGTCCCCGTCCTGGAAGTTGGGATCCAGGCCCTTGTCTAAGAACTTGACCATCTTGTCCACAGCAGTGGTTTGGATATAATCCATGAACTTTTTCAGGCTGGCCTACATGTAGAGAGAATAAAGCAACAGAACAAACTCAGACATATGGTATCATCACAGAATGTGAAATATTATAGTATATACATGTATTTTGCTGTAATTTTATGAAATTGTGAACATGATTTTAGTTAATTCTCTTGAATTTGTACTGAAAAGAGACGCGATCCCTAGTCTTTCTGTTTTGGGGAAACTGCATCAAGCACAGTACAGAGCAGCACATCACATTGCAACAGTACACACGTATAGTGCAGTATAATACACTGCAGTGTTGTCAAGGCCAGTAAGTGTGAATGGAAACCAGGCAAGGTTAAATCGTGCAGACACCTACACAAACATAGCTGTTATGTACTGAGTTTCATTCATTCACAGTTTGCCATGTAACATGCAGCTCACATATCATGTAAAGAAGATCTCCAGACCTTAGTGTGCAGCTTGGCCAGCTGCTTCTCATCCAGATTGGTCTGTTTGTACACCCTGGTCTTGTATCGAAACTAAGACAGAAAAAAGTGTAGAAACGGAAGTGTTAATCCTTTGTCCTCAATTCTCCTTTGGCCTAGATCCACAAAATGGGGCCTGCAGATGTATTTCACAGAGAAGCAAATTTATCTGGTTTGCTGAACAAACCTGCTCTTCTACTTCACTGACGATAAGATGTGTCGAAAAAAAGTGACCCGGTTTTAAAGCAGTTGGTAAAGCAAATGGTTAGGCGCCTCCACTGAGTCATTATGTAGCATGAAAATAAGGTGCGAGAATGGACCGGAGAAGTTAGAAGGAATAGACAATAGAGACGTTCCTGTGTGTGAGAAACTTCATTGATCTAACTCTGAATTATTCATAAATAATAGACACCATAATCCTTCCTGCAGGATAAACAGTTGATTAAAACATCAATATTAGACGTTCGGGATGACCCTTAAAACACACTCGAACTTTCAAGGAGGGATCATGCGAGAGACTGTTTAAACCGGTGCATGAACGAATAAAACCTCTTGAGGAAATCCAGGTCACATCACTTCTGTCCTACAACTGTGTCAAAGAAAGTCGCAAATAGCACCTCCAAATATGGCACCCCTTTCTCAAAGGACTGTGGGTACTCTTTGAGCAGCCTCTCCTCCTCCAAGAACTTGGCGTCATGGCCGTCGGTGGCCGGTTGGAACAGGCCGTAGTTCAGGACGTCCCGCAACGACTCGGTGAGGGAGCACAGCACCTGCTGCTTTGCCTTCCACACCGTGGCGTCTGGGTTGAACCGCAAACATTTCTGCAGGAGATACAGGGAGAAAAAGGCATGAGCTAGGCTTTCAGTTCGCAAATAAATGATTATTGGCACAATGAGAAAGTCTAAATGTCAACGGATTAAATGTGACCTTTGCGTAAATGAATAAACAGTTGGTTGTTGCCAGACATAAATTGAAATCATAGGGAAAGCAGCAGCAACACGAGAATCAAGAACTGGTGTTAAAAAGGATGCAACTGCACTGAATTCATCATGTGCATTGATCTCCAATAGAAGTCTGGAATGGAAGAAAAGATCTCTTTTGGTAAAATCTATAGACTCAGAATTAAGTAGACGGGATGCTGTAATTTAACGCAATCTTTAAAACAGCTACAGGGAGTTCTTTGATTTCCTAAATGCATAAATTGTGAAAATATTATTAGAATCGATTTGTAAACTTTTAAACGGTACACTGCCTCAGAACACAAACATCACTGATGTTATTCAAGTATTTCTACATTTCAGAAGAAAATGTAAATCCTTACTCCATTTTAATTTACTGCTGTCATTACTTTTCACAAAAATGTTTGACCTAAAACACATAGATTAAGTGTATAGAATACACCACATTGTTAAGGTTTAGACCAGTTTAAGGTGAAACATTTTCGGGTTGTGGCACCACACAATAAAGAACATATTATGTTAATAGCGTGTTATTGCTGCCTCTTAAGCCTTAGATGGTTTCATATATATGCTTGTTCAAATCCTGAAAAAGTAAAATTCATCAATATTTTACAAAAAAAGAAAAGACGAAAACCACATGTGTGCATACGACCACATTTATTTTTATTTGTTTGTTTTCCTTTGTTTTCCTCTCCCAATAATCAATGTGCAGATTTATCCTGGGACCCTTTGGAGGGGCCGAGGTCCCAGTTTAAAAAAAAACACTGGATTATTATACTTAGAAACTGATTCTCACTGGAACAGCCAGATCTTTAAAGTTCTGTTTATCCATCAATGTGTCAGTATTAACAATCAAGTAATGTTGATTATATTCACAGGAGTATTTTTTCTATTTTCACCGCAGGACATTTGGAGAATTCACACATTGTCGTAATTGGTTTTGTCACATCAGTACTGACAGTAGATCATATATTCTAAGTCCTGTGGCAGTGGATGCTCTCGGCAGACTGACTGCAGCACACTGAGGCCGTCCCCCTCTTGAGCCAGCAGGGGGAGACAGCTGCAGAGTAAAAAAAAAGAAAGAAAAGGGGGTGATTCCCGGTGGCCTGGGTTTGCAGCCAAGATATTAATGGCAGTTTGGTGCAGCTTTAAGTGCGTCCGCTGGGGTCACGAATGACCAAATGCATATCAGCTCACAGGCCCAGTCAGCAAAGTGGAGCATAACTCACCACCTAGATGGCTGACATAAGGTGTTTGGCACTGCTTCTTTGCCTCGCTCTCTCTCTCCTTCTTTCTCTCCCTCTCTACCTCTCTACCTCTCCCTGCCCAGAGTGGAGTTGGGATGTTCTCTGACCTTGAGGCAGCAGCAGGACGAGCAGCCCATGCAGAGAACAGCCAGCTGCAGACACCCGTGCCTCACGTTGCATCACTGCAGGCACTTGTCTCTGGCCAACACTTGTAACCCACAACGTCCGCTCAGTCATGTCATTCATCTTCATGTCTTTACACAAACACACACACACACACACACACACGCACAGAAACACACGTGTCTCTGTGCGTGTGTGTCCTACAGAGAAAAGGGGGTAAAAGACCCTGCAGAGAACTAACACAACATTTTCTCTCTCTATTTTATTCAGTGTTCGCGCACAGCCAAACCGGTCGCCACGGCAACCGGGTTCATTAGTGGAGCAAGCTGCTTGTTGCCATAGAGACATCCCTGTGTTCCCTTGGAGATGGGGTACTGGGAGGGTGTGCCTGTGCTCGTGTGTGAGGGTGTGCATGGTCCTTTTTTCTTTCTTTTTTTTCAATCGTGCAGTAAGAGGGGGGGGGGGGGGGACGTCCAAGATTATGAGTATGGGATTGAAAGAGGATGAACAGGTGTGTCTGTTTTTATTAGATTAGGTTTCACACACACACACACACACACACACACACACACACACACACAGTCACACACACACACACACACACACACACACTTCAAAGGATACAAGAACATTAGCATAAACTAACGGAGCTTCAGTTTGTGTTATAACTTTGCTTACAGCCTGAGAAGCTTTAGAGAATGGGAGATTTCACTGAGGCGGCCATCATGCAGCTTATTGATCCATACACCCCCGGGAACATGACTGATCCTACAGCCTCTAACCAGCCAGCCAATTAGAGCTCATCACGGCTTCATCCTCCTCATCAGGTCTTTGAGATAAACGCACCCAGGTTCTGTGAGCAGATGGTTTTTCCCACCGACTCCACTCATATTACTCACAGTTTTGCACCGTTCTGAATTCATTGATGCAGATGGGAGACTGTGCTTTTCTTTTCATCAGACCGCCTCGCAACTTAGCCTCCAGTGGAGCTGCTGTGTGTCGGAATAGTTGAGGCTGAATGCAAACTGTTAATGTCCAATGACAGTATCGTTTCTGTGCCAGAATATAAAGATGTAAATGCCAAGATGATTTTAATTTTTTGCCGTCTTGATTAATGGTTGTCCCTGCGAGAAGACAGGCTGATCATTACTCACTGGGTAAATTACACAAAGCACTTAAACCGCTTAGTGCCAGGATCTAGAAGTGATACTCGGATAGTTTGAAAATGGCAGAGTAATAGTGTAAAAATACTCAATTACTACATTCAAATACCTACTTATAAGCACATAAAATTGCGGGGAGGTCATTGATCAGTGAAAAACATTCTTCAGCTCATTTATCGCTGTACTTTTGATTCCAAGTATTGGATCGTGGGATTTCATTGAGCCTCGAACTGTTATTTAAATAAAACCATCAAAGATATCTCGAAGGGAAATCTTTCTTTTGATGGAAACTTGACAAAGAGGGCTCAGCTGACACACTGCTATTTGTAAGCAGTAACAAGCCCAGAGGTTAGAGGCCACTGCTTTGATCTTTAGCAATGCAACTTTTTGATTAAGTGCTGTATCAGTCAGAAACATGGAGAGGAATATAAAGGACAATATTTCCTAAGATGAAGCAGGAGAAATGTAAATGCTCCAGTTCATCATCTTTAGACTTGAATATATTTGCTTCCCACCAGTGAAATGAGATAAACCAGGATTAACACATACACTCAGCCAAAGTATCTCTCCTTCTTACAGTTTGCTACTGGAAATCAAACTGTCTAAATTATTCACGAGTTAACAGCCAGGTAGAGGTGGGAGAGAGGATCACCCACTGCTGTTCGTCTTTTTTTTTTTAACTTTCCTGAGAGCATGATAACAACTGATTAAGCAAGATAACACAAGAACAACAGAACAGATTTCAGGGGAAATCTGGTGAAATGATGCAGTACGAGTCAGGAAAGAAACCAACAAATTCTGCTGTGGAACCAGGATTTTTTTTGTATTACTTTCTTTAAGATTGTGTGATAGGAGAATTGTGTTTTAGATGTGGTATAGAGGTTGGCTCCTTCCTACACTGTACCTGGCTTTGCACAAAGGTGAGATCCTTTTGGTATGACTTTTGTAATGCCTTAACTAAGATCACAGGAGTTACCTTTCAATTGGATCCTGAGCTATGTTTACTGGGAAACGTTAACAAATTTCAACGGGTCTTTAACGAAGCTCCAAATTAAATTAGCAGAAATTGCTTTATGTGTGGCCAGGAAATGTATAGCGATGACTTGGAAGTCTGATTCCCCGACTCTCATAGACAGATGGTCTGTGGAAATGAACAGTTGTATTCCTCTGAAAAAGATTACATATAGTCTCAGAAAGAAATATAAGTTATTTTTGAAAATCTGGCAGCCTTATTTGGAGTACATGGATCAACACCAACGGTACCATAGGATGTGATGTGTCATGCACCATGTTTTTTTTGTTTTCTCTTTGGGTGGGGGGAATTATTTACTTTATTTATTGAAGTAGTTTTATTTCATCTATCTGTGTATTTTTTTATTTTGTTATGTAATTTTCTGTAATGTTTAATGTAGAGGGTTCTGTATGCTCTGCATGTTCTCTTGCATTGTGAAAATATTTGGAAAAATAAAATATTCTAAAAAAAAAGATTGTGTGATAGGGAACAGATATCAATGTGTGTGTGTGTGTGTGTGTGTGTGTGTGTGTGTGTGTGTGTGTGTGTGTGTGTGTGTGTGTGTGTGTGTGTGTGTGTGTGTGTGTGTGTGTGTGTTATCATACCCGTGTTCCAAAAGGCTATTCAAAGCAAGCAATTGCCTGGGGACCCCCAAATATGGCTAATTGCAGTCTACAGCAATGACAGTTTTGTAAGGGTGCGGTTCGGTTAGCTCCTGGGCCCCCCAGGTCCTTTTTGCCTGGGGCCCCAAAATGTCATTGCATTTCATAGGCAACTACATTTGAAATATAATGCATTGTATGTTTCTAATAGAGTCCTTTAAGTCTTATTTTGCTTAGAGGAAATGTAAACACAAAAATTTGACAGCGTAATAAAAATATTTTAAACACAAATCCTTTTGTTTCAAGTGTTTTCTCAACACACAGATACATTTTTCATGGTCCTGGTGCAGCAAACTGCATCATTATTTCTTATTTCAAGCCTGAGCCGTCACTTCCAGGACATTTTAAAAAAAATATTCGTCCTGAAAAATGGTCGTAATAATTTACAGAAATGTCTATGAGATTGAAGGTTTTTGCAGATCCGTATGCCAAACAGTTTAGTTAAGTAACAGGCCACTTATACATGAATGCAAAACTATTAATGATAATATACAAATTAATTTGGCTTTCCTTGTGCACATAATTAGGTACGAGAATGTAAATGTAGACAGTGCCACAGCTGACTTTCACATGAGTTTCAGTTGTAGATGAAATTCTTAAGTCCTTCTGTTTCTCTTGTGGTCTTTAGGATACAGACCAAAAATTCTGTCTTGTCTCCTGAAGCCGTGATCACACTTTCCCACTCACACACGCCCACTCACTCAGTCCATGCTGCTCTTTATCTTCCACTGCATATCTCTGCCTTAGCTTTCCCTCCTCCTTCCTGCTCTCCCTCCATCTTTCTGCAACAGCTCTGCCATCTTATTATGCAGGAATAAGACCCTCTCTCTCTTTCTCTCTCTCTCTCCTTCCATCTCTATCATTTTTCTGCAGGCCAAGCGCACAGGGACTAGAAGCCTTTAATGAGATCTGAAGGGAAATAACCCCCCACCAAAGACACACACGCCAGCCATGTCACCATTTAAGTCAACTTCTCTCCATACCTCACTCTCTTTTCTGTCGCTCCTCTCTTAACCACTCCAGCCACCCCCTTCCTCTCTACTGCAGTTTGAACGAAGAGCAAATTAATTTCTTTGAAGTGTTCCTGTCATCCCCTCTTTGCCTTGTGCTCCCTCTCTCTCTCTCTCTGTCTTGTCTCTGTCGTCTTTCTCTCGCTCTCTCTCTCTCTGATGCAGCCCTCTCTTCTCTTCTCCTTCCATACTTACCTCTTTATTATCTCACCCCCTCTGTTCACCTTTGGGTCTCACCCTTTCACTGACATGCAACCTTTCCACTGCTGCAGAGGCACTGTGGAGTGTCTGAGTCTTGGAGTCTGAGTAGTTCACGTAGCCTGTCTGACTAGGCACTGGAATATGAGAGCGTGAGTCCTTGCGTGCATGCGTGTCTCTGTCTTTCAGCATGCAAAGTGTTTACTAGGCCAAATCCTGCCTCAGGGGCTTCTGATCGTACTTCGTAGTTTGCACGACTTCAGCTCAAGTACAGACCGCGGAGAAAAACTCATTTGTTTCACACTGCTAAATGCACTTGGAAGGAAAATGGCAACTCGTCCGTGTGTGCACGAGTCTGACAATATAATAAACCTGCAAACAAAATGGCCTTGACCTCCTGCTGCGAGAGGATGGTTTCCACAGCGTCTGATACACTGTCACTGCTGAGTTAATGGACCTGTACATATTTCATTAGACATCAGTGCAGGATCAAGGTCCACCACCATAATAAGCCCACTCATCAGTGTGAAGTATGCAGATGTGTTAGGGACAGATGGAAATACCACAGGAAGTTAAAGTTATGAATTCAAAATTTCAGTTAAATAAAAAGCAGTAAAAATACTTGTAATATATTATATGTGTAATATATTATATGATGGGATTTATTATATCTGAATGAGTAAAGTAACATAGAATGGAAATAATGAATTCAAATAACTGGAAACCGAGTATTTGACTGAATGCACTTAGTTACTCTGCACCGTGACGCCTACACTCAAATCAAGTGTCCACCCACCATGATGTCACCGATTGGGTTGTGAACTGCCATTGAGAAGCCTTATTTGGTTCAAGAAGTCACAGCCCCCCACCAATGCGACCTGCACCCACTGGACAGTACTAGCTGTCAATCCAACGGTATCCACACACCAATGCATATGATACTGTATACCCTAAATGGGACCATAATTTACAAAATGAACACCATGCTGTATTGGAGAAGCCATAAAACTAGAGATTGAGACCATAAACGCCTCAGGAAAATGTTTACTGACGTTATAAATCAAGAATTGGACTGATTTAAAAGCCAGTGGAATCGCCCTCTTCTGGTCTTTTAAGGGAATACAAGTGTCATGCAATGTCTTGGCAATACTTTGAGGACCCAATAGTCCAATCTGAAATTGGTCGCTACAGTAATGAGTCATTGTAATGTTGAAACCACAGCATTAACAAGACAAGGTCAAACCATAGTGTATGGTGGTACTGTGGAAGGTCAATGTGCAGTATGAGGAGTTACAATCCGCCATGGAAGCACAATACACTATTTGAAGTGTATCATTGCATCATATTTGCTTGCATAAATTTTCTGACTAGTGTCGTTTTTAGCCTTTCAATCCTTTTCTCTCTCCTCCTACTCTGTGTGCTCACATATTCAGAATATTAATACAGCCCAATTCCCAATAAGGCTGTTCTCATTTACACGTTTTGTTTTGCTCATTCCGTTAACAAACAGGACAAATATGAAATAGAGAGGAAATCTCAGCAACATTAATATTAAAACGTTAATCAGCTACAACTTCCAAACTGTTTCCAAGCTGATGTTTTTTGCAGCAGCCCTGTTCCTGCACATCTGACCTGCAAATCCCAATGATGATGCTCGGTTAACAAAGAGCGGGTTGTGCAAGAAGCCTTTTGCAACACAGGCTCGATGTGCCAGAGGTGCTTTAACCTTCAGCACACATAATGGGATAAGACATAAATTCTTACGCTGCAAAAATGTGTTTCTTTTACAGAGAACCTTCATCTGTCCCTCTCTCTCCAGCATGAAGTGGTGGAAATAAAGCCAACTAAATTTCTCCTTGACCTGTAATAGCAGCCAACTGAAGCCCAGATGTAGTCTGCGTGCAGTAATGGTCTAAACCCCCTCCTGACCACGGACTGATGGGCCCACAGACCTCTCCCTCTGTCTGTCAGATCTGTGCATCAGCTGTTAGTCTTCATCGACAACGACTCTAGGCGGCCTCCCAAGTTGGTTTGTGCTGCTCTACTACGATATTTTAAAGGGGCAAAGCTAAATGCCACCGGGGGGGGGGGGGGCTGATTGCAGAATAGTCAACACAACTATTTCCCTGAGTGCTCTTTGGAAACGCAACAACAGAAATTAACAAACACTGACCACTGGATAAAGGTCTGAGGGAATTAGCAACAGCCACATTACGAAATTCACAAAATGACAGTGAGTGAAAAGTGAGTCCGGCTCTTCAAAAAGGGCACAAATAAAGGTAATGGCACAAGGAACATAGATTGTATTTAAACAACATATCTCCATCTCCTCCCACTGTCCAGAAATAAAATTAATCGGAATGTTGTAATCTTGCTCCAGTCACGTCATTTGGAGCAAGATTCTGCACGGTAGCAATCGAGGGAACAAGCCCTGGTGTCGGGGACGTGCTGATACACAACCAACTGAGCTGTCACTCAGTTTTAAAGCATCAAATAACTAATCAACATCGGATAGATAAGATGAGAACATATGTGATAGGAACTACCTAAAATGCTAAACACCATTTTAGAGAAAAATATATTATATTTGTACTTTGACTTTTTGATTTAGTCCATCTCCCATCTCCAAACATAGAAGCGGTGGAGTTAATGCCAAATACTGCAGCCAGACAACAGGGGGCGATCAAGATGCTTTGGCTTTTTTTTAATTGCGCTGTCATGGCAGCCGTCTTTACATACAGTCCATGGATTGAACTTAATATGTCCGACAATTCAGCTCTACACTTCAATGCATTATTGTGTTTTCTAAATTCATGTCACTGTGCGCACATATATTCTTGCTTTTCTGCATTCTGTGTCTTCCCTTCTTTAGTTTTGTATGAGTCAGACAAATTATATATTACAATGTTACGGCTTCTTTACAGTTATTTCCCTGTTCTTGTTACTGTTCAGCTGCAGCAAATAAACTCTGTACCGGGAAAACCAAAGACAATGTTACACTGAAAAAGGCAAAGCACTTGATTCCTGTTTCTATTTTCTGCCCAAAAAGAGGTCTGCAGATTTAGTCCCCCATCATTTATATTGAATGGGCATCCAGAAGTAGTCTTTGGATTTCCAGTAAGTGGAACTGCCGGCCTTTCTTGGAGGTGAATTAGTCCACATCTTGGCCCTTTCTCATTTTGTCAATTCATTCTAGAAAATATAGTTCAGAAAAGGAGTTTATTTTATGCAGAAACTGCAGAAGTTGTTTTTGTAAATTAGCAGCAGGGTGCTGCCATCTTGAATCTCGCACCGTTGAACGAAAAGGAAGAATAATTACAGCAAGAAGAACGCATGTCATTGTTCGTACAGGAGCCTGAATATTGGTTCACGAGATACAGAATCATTTGAATCCCTCCTTTAAGTAGCTTGTGTTTGAGGCTTGAAAATGTGGTTATTCACAAAGATTTGACATCAGATTTGTTTTCAAATATTGGTACCAGCACTAAAAGATATATTTCAGGCTTTAATCACCAGAAGCTGTTTACTGCCTCAGGATTTAACGATACCACATGTTTGAGACTCACTGGAAACATTATGTAAGTTGATGTATCAAAGTAAATTGGTGAAGGCAAGTCTGTAATCAGTCGACATCTCAGAGATGTTCAACACTGACGGATGAAAATCCCACATCACAGAGCCACTTAACATGTCTATTAAGACAGAACAGCAATAATTACACTTGTTTATGTGTGTGTGTGTGTGTGTGTGTGTGTGTGTGTGTGTGTGTGTGTGTGTGTGTGAGTGTGTTTGTGTGTGTGTGTGTTTGTGTGTGTGTGTGTGTGTGTGTGTGGGTGTGGGTGTGTGTGTGTGTGTGTGTGTGTGTGTGTGTGTGTGTGTGTGTGTGTGTGTGTTCTCCACATGTGGGTGCTCTTTCGTCACTACAAAACCCTCCTTCCTCAATTCCTAACATTTGCATTTGCGTGATCCAGTCACTCCCTCATCTCATTACAATGCAATTAACAAGCAATTAGAGTTTATTGAGGGTGAATTAGCTGACACGTGGAACAGACCTAATGTAGTGGCAGGATATTACCCGAGCCGGGGGATCAGGAGGGTGAGGCGATACGAAGCAGAAAAAAGAAGGAAAATAAGGAACATCTGAGTGCACTTTAATCTGAAAGAGCAGGGTGTGAACGAGAGAGAGAAAGAGAGAAAATGGCCTGAAGAGGTCGAGTCAGGGCAGGATGACGGAGAGAGAGCAAATCCCAGAGTGATGTCGGGTTTTAACTCTTATGACTTTGAAAAAGCAATATGTGACAATGTGTACCGAGTCAGTACATCTTGGGAGGAGGTCTAAAGGGCGTTTAAGCTTCTATTGCTAATGTTTGTCTGAGTTTGTGAGTTTAGAAAAAGGAATTGATAATTCAGATAAAACTGATAATTACCTCCACCAGTGTTTTCATTGCTGTCCATTTGTCTGCAGGATTACAAAAAAAACTACTGAACCAATTAGAATGACATTTTATGGAGGAGTAGGTCTGTAAATGTCTCTTATATCAAGGCCCAACAGTGAAACTACATTTACATTTTCTAGATCAGGATTCTTATTTGGATCTGTACCAAATTCAACACACTCAGAAATATCACTTACCTAAACATAGCTGATTCTTTTGATTATAATCCATAAATTATCAAGGATTTTGGTACCTGGCCCAAAGTGCAAAGGTGATATTTGGTGGAGCTTCAGTTTACATCTGGATCTGAAAACATGCAACATGGTGATAAACAGCTGGGCCAATCAGCTGTGGCAGAGGTATGCACTCTACACATTAGGGTGATGTCTGTACTTGAGACCATTTAGAGATTCTGAGGTTTTATATAAATGTTCTAGTAATGGAAAAAAAGAAGAATATAGCAAATTAAAATTGGCACAAAAGTCAAAAACATCAGCACTTAACTACTTAATAGTGAGATCACCTTTCCTGTTAAAAGACTCAGAAGAGGTTGTGAGTTTTTTGAAGGCCTTTTTATTTTTAACAGGTGATAAAGATATAGTTGTTGTGACTATTACGAATTACACACTGTTGATTTTTAAAGAGGTCTTGAATTCACTCCAATTCATTTTGAGTTTTAATTATTTGTTTCACAATATTAATACTGTTTTGTGGGATTTTTTTCGCAAGCAATGATGACATTCATATTTTAAAAACCATTATTTACAATTGTTTAGAGATTTACCTGCTCAGATCCAAAGATACAGCATAAGAGCAGTAAGAGGAAGCTTAAAAAGACAACGTAGGGCTTTCTGTTCTTAAATCACTTTTCATATTTATTTATTTCTTGTTTACTTTATCCCCCTGCATCTATCTCTAGCTCTGTCATCCTCCATCTACCTTTATCTTTCTCAGCTACCTTCCAACTGCTTTGATCTATTTCTATTTCAGTCTTCCTTTATTTATCTCTGTCACAATTGTTCCCATCTCTCTCTCTCTCTCCACTCATATGTGCCACATGTATGTTTTATGGGACTATCAAGAAATTCCTGAGGTTTTAACCCCATTCACCTCTTTCTACAATTAAACTTTGATGTCGATTTGTTCGAATAAATAGGCAGCGGTGAATTATTTATGGTTGGATTTAAAAACACTGAATCAAGCGCACTTGTGCATCCACACACACACACACACTGCCTAAAACACCCATGCACAGATCAATAATAAATCACATGGCAGCAAGAGGGAGGAAGACGCATTGAGCGAGGCATTTATAGAGCACTGGGAAGGCAAATATAAAATATGGACATTCGTTTCCACAGCCACATACAAATACATTTAGTTCATTTGCGGCTTGATTCTTGCTGGTGATTTATCAAAGCGGCACATCACAGAGGCCTCGATCACTTATTAGAGAGGAGAAAAGAGGGGAGACAGCAAATGTCTGAGAAGCCTTCTGGTTGTCAAATACAAAGAGGCTCGTTTTCAACAAATGTGGCAATGAACAAAGACGCACGCTCCTTTCCTCTTCCCGGTTTTGTCGGTCCTGCTCCAAAACATACAAATTGGATGCAGCCTCTTTCTAATATGAGCTTAATTATTTGTTCTTCCTCGTTCTTCAGTTGCCAGTCTTTGAGTAACAGCTATAAAAAATAGAGGCAGTCTGCGGGTTCAGCCAAGGTGGAAGTGTCTGGAACCTGTACTCTCTAGATTGACCTGCAAAGGACAACTCCACTGGCTGCAGAAATAAGTCCTTTGTGGACGTTTAAGAGAAAATTAATACTTCTCACTTGATCTATAACGTCATTAAACATTGACCAAAGGAGTTCAGGATCTCAATCAATAGTTTGCAAGGGCCAGATAGATAATAAAGCTTGGTATACATTAGAGTGTGGATATGCAGTATGTGTGATTCACAGCTAGAACCATCCAATTGGGTGCAGGTCCCAGTAGTGACTGGGCAGCATGCAGCTTCCTCCAGCGTTCAGTTCTCAGCTCCAACTCCGTCAAATACGCTTACGTCTGGTTTAGAAAAAAACAAGATGGCGCTCGACAAAATACCAAAGTCAAAGCTTCAAAACGGCAGCTTACAAACCAATGGGTTACGTCTCAGTGGGTTGCCACTTGATTATTCTCTTTGACACATGGCTCAGCAGGAGAGCACAAACAGGAAAAAATAGAGAGAAACTATGTGCCAGGCGACTGGCAGCTAACAAAAGATTTTCATTGGAAGGGGTTATCAAGCCCATATGGTGTTTCAAATGTGGATTGCAGATGAGAAAAAGAAGCAGTCAGCACTTTGGCTGCACGACTATTTGCATGTACAAAATTGCTGTTCATGGTCCATCAAAGAATTCAAGAGGGTTGTCGCAAAATTGTTGTTGCTGTTGATCTGGGGGGGGGGGGGGCCTCTTGGCTCAAGGCCCCAGGTTATTGCCTACTCTGCCTTCTCTGCTGAAAATGTGTCATAAGCAACCAGCAATCTTGATCCTCAAAGTCGTGACGCCTGTGTAGCTCCCGATACTCTCACAAACCCAAAAAAAGGTTCATGTGTTGAAAGAGCAAAATCCCGAGCTGTAGGAGAGCAGCTGGAGGGAAACTGGAGATAGACGTGGGGCTAAATTTACTCATCACAGATCAGCAAATACCACATAAGGCAAAATGTAGAGTTAGAGCGAAGATTTCTTACAGGCATGAAGGGAAACACCTCTTAATATAGTTCTAGGGAGCAGAGGTGAGTTTCTGAGGGTTTTATCATTGCCAGCAATGTGGGAGAGTGGCTTCAGTAAATGGAGGCAGCTGCATCTCCAGCCTCTGCAGCCAATTTCGACACGCTTTGCAGGCTTTCGTGCTGACATGATGTAAGATCCGCAAATGGAGAGCGATGGCGGCTTGTTCTATCACGATTCTGGACAGCACGCTTAAAACCAGTCACTCCGAAAAGAGCTTTTCATGGCATGCTTTATCATACCATTTTTTAAAGCTCTATTGCAACGCAAAGCCAGAGGCAGCACTTCCCCCTCTTCTCCTCACTTCAACTTCGCTCCCTCTAAATCCTTTCTTGCTCCCAGTGTGTTTTAAAATCTAATTCTCGCCCCTATATATTCTCATTGTGCTCTTGAATGCAATTTGGCTCCGTCTCTCGCCGTAACTCCGTTTCCCTCGGTCACCTTGAAAGTCTCCCTCAGCCTCTCTGAACAATCACTTTGCTGATGAGTATTTCTGCTCCTCTCAGCTTTCGGCCAGTGATGTAGAGAGAAATAAAACAGAGAATCTATTTGACATAATAAGTCAAACCCTCTGAGATTTGTAGTGATTCTGGAGCAGAAACGGGTTTTTACTAAACTGTGAACATATACTGTCAAACGCTCACAGACAGATAATGAGACTACGGACAGGCGGGCACAGAGGGCAAACATGGCTACCGCTCACCTACCATCCGTCTCCAGACGCCTAAGGTTCAAACAATATTGTGTCAGTGCTGAGGCTTAAATGTTCTACAGAAAACCTGAAGGGACAAACGCTTTGTTTGAAGGTATCATTATGGCTTTCTTGTTGTGACATAAGTGAAGGTTAAAGCCTCTTCTTCTGTGCTTTTACTCTCTTATCCACCAACTCATTTAATGCACCCACTTATCAAAACAATGATCTGAGTGTACATGAACTGTTTGTATAGGACTGTACGAAATTTTTGGGAAATTACTCACTTTTATCCCCAAGGGTTAGATAGAGGGGTAAACCAAGAGCCTTGCTTTAGTCAGAAATAGTCCAGCAGATTATTCTATTTATTTGAATTGCTTATTTTCGGAGGGACATGCACATAATTAAAAGTAATCCTCTAGAGTTGCTCATTTGCATCTGTCATCCGTGGGCAGGTAAACAAAAAAGTTAATAAATGGAGTAACTCATTAAATCAGATAAACCAACTTTAAAAAAGGCAAATCGTTTTTTTTTTTTTTTTTTTTTTTAAATAAACAAGATATCACTTGTTTATTAGTGTGCAGGTGGATTTGTTTTACCTGTAGACAGCGCCAAGCAAGCTGTTCCCCCCTTTTCAGCTTTTATGCCAGAAATAATAGAGCATTGAATAAAATGTCAAACATCTATTTAAAGACAAAAACGTAGCTGAGGCAAGTTATATTTTAAATGCAGATCTTCGTAGAAAAGACCAGCTTTTTTCAGGGATGCAAGAAAATGAAACACGAAGAAGATTAAATAGTGAAAATAGGGAAAATTGTGAGCAGGAATGCTGAGATGGGACGGAGGCTCTTTGTGTTTGTGAACTTTCAGGGTTTGTTGTCACTTCCTGTGGGTGTGTGCAGGGACAGAACTGACCGTTTGCTTAATGTCTGGGATCCCAATGCGAAACACCATCATGGCGATGTGGGTGTCCTCAGATGGCACCGAGCTGGTGCTGCGCTCCTTCAGCCTCCTCTGCTGCTGCTGCTGTATCTGATTGGCTGGCTGTTGGTGTGTGGGTCCGGGGTTGGATGAGTAGGGGTTCGCGGTGTGCCCAGGGTTCCCCGGCCGGATCTGTCTGTCCCCACCGGGCCGTGCAGCCAGTTTCCCTGTCTGCCTGTGTCCTTCACTTCTGCCCCCCCTCGACAGGCCTCCCCGCCTGACCTCCTCCACCATCTCCTCCTCGTCACCTTCCTCCTCCCCCTCCAGCTCGCCATTCTCCTCCTCCTCCCCGTCCTCATCACGCTCATCCTCTTCCATTTCCTCCTCCTCTTCTTCCTCCTCCTCTTCCTCGTTCTCTGCCCCTGGATAGAGACGTCGATTGTTTACCAGCATCCTTTGTTGCTCCTCGTCGCTGGACAGGGGGCTGAATGGCATCGTCATGGCGACAGGGAGGGGGGCACCAGTGTCAACACCATCATTCTCATTGAGACACTGCATGGGGAGAGAAAGGTGGAGAAGACATGATTAAAACACAAAAAGAAAAGTTTCTTGCCAAACTGCAAACACATATAACATCCAACCCTCCATGTATGATGACATATACTCCACACAGCTCATGCGTATATTAGGTAAAAGTGCTTTTCATTTTCACACTTCCATGATTGCCATGCACATGACTGAACCTTCCGACACATGAAACATAACAGTATTTGACTCAAAAATTGCTCTACGGCTGATGGCGTTATACCATATTGGAATATGCTCCGACTGAAAGCTCTCCTATGACATGTATGACTTCAGAGGAAAGTGCTACACAACGTTATATATTTGCAATGATTATGCATTAATGTGGTGTCGGAAAATAATCAGAAAAAATAGTTCCATATACTGGGAATATGTATTCAGAAACTCCGACTTAAAATGGTAACTTTTGGTACAATTTGCTGAAATAATCACAGAAACCAATTTACAAAATTTTACAAGAAGTTTTAAATAGTAGCTTGTGATGTGACGTCCATCTCTCACTTAACACCACACTTTTCAGCCAGCACATTTTTAAGATTGACATGGATACATTTTAATTATTTATGGGCCTTTCACACATGATCACTTTCTTTGCTCTTGCTTATAATGCAAATACTGGGGGGGAAAAACTGCCTAAACCCTTTGGATCCCAAATAAAAAACATTATATTTTCAGCTTCCACACACCCAACAGTCTGACTTCACAGCACCTAAGCACACAAAAGTCAGGACGACCTTCTGAGGAACTAATGACTGAGGCCTGTAAAAGGGCGAAATGTTCCTCTGTAGAGTTTTTTGAAGACAACAGATTTTTCTGTCCGTCTGCATCAATATGTTCAAAATTTTGGAAACCACTGATAAAGTCAGTTTGACACCTTTTACACAGGAAATGTTAAAACCTTCGTGGAATGTTGGGCTAAAGTAAGAGACGAGGACTCGACTGACTGACTGAATAAACCCTCTCTTATCAGACTTACAAGGCTCGGGACACGGGTGTGGAAGGAGGAAAGTTGGTGGTATCCAAAAACATAATTTAAACTGGGTCAAACACACACAAAGAGCTAACACTGAGAAATTAACTCACATAGAAGTGAGGGAAACACACCGACAGCTTGAAACACACAAAGGTGAAGCACATCTGAGGTACTATCAAATGGCGGGAAAATATCAATCAATCAAGTGCTCCAAAACAAGAGATGACGGTGAGTACAGAATAAAACAGGAAATAACAAAAAAAAATACACAAAACAGAAAAACAGAAAATGAACCAAGGCAGACACGTGACAGGGAAAAGGTTTACATGAACTACACTGCACACGTTCATTCCCCAGGGGAAAATAGACTATTATCCAAGAAATCAACATCAGCAATCATGAAAATGTCTACAAATGCACTGGTACCTAAGTGACCTTAAATCCGTTCCATCTCTTTTGTCAGGACAGCTTGTACCTGGTAAATTGGATTAAGTAGAAACTACACCAGAGAATTACGTTTTTGGAAGGATACCTATTAAATTTTGGTGTGGACCCAGGAACTTTTTTTCCCTTCTTTAAAATTGCGTAATAAGACGTTTTTCGAAATGAATCTTGATTAAAAAAAATTCACATATGTCTAAGGAACTGATATCCATGAGTGTGTGGAATTTAGTGCAGCTTGATTGAATCTAAAGGGCCTAGGCAGGGGAATGACAGGTACTGAGTGCCTTTCTAGTTTTATACGTGCAACTCATTCATGTTGTTGGTTATAAAAAATAAGGTTGCCTCAAGGCACCGCTACCAAGACCAAGAGTTGAAGTCTTTCTTTGCTAAACCTGCAGGAACTGCTATTCAATCAATATCCTCTAACCATTTAAAGGTAACAATTTTCAGAACTAAAATAAAAATCAATCGAAAAACATGTTCAGAAGTAATTTTTTTCCACTACAGTATCTTGAGGCAAGATCAAATGAAATGTCAGTTTTTACTAATTCAGTCCCTTGAAGCCAAACAATGACTTCTGTGAACTCAGAGTCTGCACAGCAGCAGATTATCTATCGCTGCACATCTGCAGCACAGACACTCTCAGTGGATAACAGCTCTTCATATGATAAACTGTACTCTTTTGCTCTTGCCATCACCCTTGAGGAAGCCAAGTGAAGCCACTTCAGAGCGCCGGTGACGCAGCGCTGCATTCAAGTAACGAGCTGAGCATGATAACAGATCAGCCCCTGGCGGCACCCGATCGGCTTTGTTTGCTGTTTTGGGATTTTCAGCACCACTACACTCTAGACAGCTCTGCACAAAATAAATGGCGAGAGGGACATCGCTCAAATCACCTGACGAGCTTTCCTCCACTACATTGTCCACTGCCATTCTGTCTGCTCTGGATTATAGGGGCAGCGGTCATAGAGTGATCACAAGGATACCTGGTTTGATTCCCTGACTGACACAGTGTGTCGAAGTTTGAACCTCCATCTGCTTGTTTATGTGAATATGTGAGTGAGATAAGCATTTACACACTATAGGAAAGCCCTACATTAAAGCAGCCTATGTACAATCATATAAATGTAGCCTGTCCCTCCACCTTAAAGCCTTTTGTATCACAGAGAGCACTGCTGTTCATCACCGTGGATAAACTCCTCACTCCTCATTTCCAGAGGTGGGTATATCCTCCTTAACAAAACTACTGCAAAAATTGCCACAATCCCTCCACTGTTTGTCTTTAAAAAAACATTTCTTACGATATCATGTCATGGGATATTCAGACATTATCCGTCACACATGTTCTAATCCCTACAAACAGAACAAGCTGCAGAAATCCTGGAAAGTGAAATATCTCATTTCACTCAAGGATTTGAAAGACTATTGTCGAGTCATTGCAAAATCACTTGTAACTTATCTATGTGAATTGGCTGTGTCTGTCCCATAAACTTTACATGTACTGTTCATGAACTGTACACTGAAAAGATGGTTACTGACATACAGATGATTGTTCAGTTAGTCTCTTACACTTCTACTCCACTACATTTTAGACAAAAGATACTTTTTATTTCACTGCGTTTCTTTTAAACAACTTGTTACTTTGCATATTCTTTCATACGGATCATAGTGTCTCTTGCACCACTGACGTGAAGACAAAACTGTACAAAACTGAACTAGGCATCCAGAAAAAAAATCTGTATCAAGATGCTGTTTGTTTTCATTTCACTTCATATGAATTTCAAGTGCAAGAATAATGAGGCCACTTTAAATTGTAGATTGACTTGGCGCAGTCGGCGGTGTGTGAATGTTTGTGTGGTGTGCGTGTGCTGAGGCAACTGGGAGACATAAAGGAATGAGAGAGGGAGAAAATATGCTTCTGACATCTCAAGGCTTTCCTCAGGGGACACTGAGCAAGAGCTAAAACTATCAGTTGTCCAGTACACCAAGAAAAGGGAAGGGGGAATAAAAAATTTAAAAGAGTCACGAGAAAGTTAGGGTGAACGTAAGGACATATCATTTTGGGGAAAAACTGCATTTAAGCACGTCATTTGACTTGAGTTCAAGATGTTTCTTTCCTCAAGTGTGTTATTCAGGTTTTTTATAAATGTAAAAGTTCTACAAACTTAAAAAGCACAAAGTCTCTGGTAAAGGGAGTAAACACTGAAGCTCCTAAACCACATTGTCAGTAGTCTGGACCATACTGAACCATAGTGATGTCATGGGAGATCAAAATTCCCCATATTTGCATAAAGCAGGTTTAGAGGTCTACATTTCCTACAGGCGGTTGACCAATCACAACAGAGTGGGCCAGCTGGCCAATCAGAGCAGACTAGGCTTTATAGAGACAGCGCCCCAAACCGACAGGAGCTAAAACCAAGTGTCTCAGACAGAGGCTGAAATGGACAGCAGGAGGAAAGTTTCCCAATTGAACATCATACGTCAGTCTTCTTTCTCTTTCGTTGACACCTCAGTTTTCACACTAACAAACCCACTGAGTGCAGGACTGGTTGTGACAAACACTGACTCTGTGGCAGGGTTTCTGCTTTCCAACTTCTGAAAGCCAATTAGCAGGCAAACGTCTGTTCACAGTAACAAAGAAAGACGGCGATGGCGCAGAAGTGTGCAGCAAACTGTAGAAGTTTAACACAACATCCAGACTGCATCACCCATGTTGACGGGAGCTTTGACTTGATGCACAGCGACAAGTGGAAGATTAATCACTATTATAACCTTTTACTTCCTCATCATCACTGCACGAATGTGTGTTTTAGATATAGACATTATAAAGTCTCCACATCCATATACCATATTTAATGTTCTCATTGTTGTGCATTTAAATCTTAATGTCTATAGTAGTAAATAGTAACAATACAGCCATTAAATATATGCAGTGCTGCAAATAGTGCAGAACCAAGTATAAAGTTGCATTAAAGAAAAGAACCTTAATCACTTGAGTTAATGCACACATAAATGAGAATTAACTGGGCACTAGTTGTTAAGTTTCTCCAGTTGTTGCGTTTTTAGAGCCTTGGAAAAGGTTAAAAATGTAAATGAGAATTAATGAGGCCTCTTACAAAAAGCTGTTTCTGACAATTTAGAGAAGTGCTGGAGGACTGAAAGAAAACCAATGAAATTAGAGCGGGCCTGTGAGACACTGAGAGACAGCAAGAGAGACAGCAGATGACAGGGGAGGAGGAGGAGGAGGCTGGAAACCAAATAGTCGGAGGGGATTGATGAGCACAAGGGCACAGGGAGAAAGAAGGGGGGGGGACATCAGCATTCTCTGGCCAATCAGAAGGCGGCACCTACACAAGATATGATAATAAATCGAAGTGAGCAATCCATATTTTTGCATTTAGTGCTGAGTAATCAAAGATAGTGGAAGCTCGAAAGGAGGGGGAGGGAAGAAGAACAAAGGAGGAGGCGGTAAGGTAAGAGCGATGCGATTGGCTCTGTGAAGCTGGAATCAGGCCAAGTGGGCCCGGGAACTAAATGCAAACACATCTGAAGGCCATATCATTTCGCACACAAATCCTGTGTGACGTAAGATTTGTCATCTGTGTCCACAAAGGTCTGCCAAAGTCGTGGCACCGGAAAGCGGATTTGTTTGAGCTCGAGGACACTGCACCCCCAACTACACCTGTAACCTGCCATTGGGCAGTACTACTGTCAATCACACAGTATCATCGCCTGCCGAGATTATCATTTACAAAATAAACATCCTGCTGTATTGAAGAAAACTTGAAACTAGGGATTGAGACAATAAACTTCTCAGAAAAATGTTTACTGACAATATGAATGATGTGTCATTTTCTCACAGAGTTTTATAGATATAGAAATATAGAAATTGACCTATCTTTCCAACCAGCCCCACCAGCCAGACATAGAATACAAAATTATATGTCATCCATTAGAACATTTTACTGCTGACTAGGAAATGCTAATGCTAGCATTGAAGGAATTGAAAGGATGATTAGAGCCAGTAAAACAGAAACAGGAAGAGGCAAGGGATTCCATGAGTCATTCAAGCTGAGGTCCGTAACCACAAAATGTTGTGTAACTTCATCACAAACATTTTAATTGCAGAGAAAAGTGATTCAGTTTTATTGTTTGAGCTCCGTAGATATCTGTATCAAAATATAATAGTAATAAAGCCAATGGTTTGGAGAAAAATCCTTGGAATTCATCCTGTGGATCATGAATGTCTGCATAAAGTGGTAAACCAACAAACCAGATTTTAGCCAAGGGGTGGGAGACTATCACAAAAAAAGAGACAACAGGAACACATGGGTGAAAAGAGAAGAACAGTGAGAGAATAGAGAGGCAGGATTAAAATGGAAGAGTGAGGACAGGAGTCGAATGTGAGAGTTGGCTGTGAAATCAGAGGCGTGAACGCACAGGGATGGATGTTTGAGAGCAGAGAGGAGCGTAGGGCGGAGAGGATGAAGCCAAGGTTTGAACCATGATACCAATGCCAACAATTTCTGGTGGATGTTGCCAAAAACAAGCAACAAAAAAAATACATTTTGCTAAAGGCTTTGCAATGGAATTTGAGCCTCTTTGGACGCAAAAACCCTTCAGTTAAAAGTCGGAATCAAATGTATTTTTTGTTCAGTAGCTCCTTAAAGCTGAGGCTGTTTTTACAGACTGACACCTTGAAGCCTTTTAGTAGAATCCTCCCACAGTGATCACCAGCCTACTGAAATAATGATGATCTGAAAGTGGAGGTCGTGACAGTTTGTTACGCATTCTTGAGAATTCATATTTTGTATGATCCTGGGAGGGCGGAGCAGAGATAAGGACAAAAGAGTTAAAAGGGTTGGATTCCAACTTCTGAATCTCTCACCGTCAATTAAGCCAATGTTGATCTCTAACTGTACTCCTTGGAGAGCTGTTTCAGTTACAGGTCATATCATTGACACTTTCATTGTGCTATCAGAGATGTAACAGACGTAAGACCACCCTGCAGTGTGAATGGCCAGTTAACCCAAACCAGTCGATTTCTAAATAAAAAGGTAGATGATGCACAAAGGAAGGGGAGAGGGCCACAACTCATTGAGATTCCTCTGTGATATTCTGCTCAGATTAAGTGTTGCAGTTATTTTTGTGGAGCTATTTCCTCTAAATCTACTTCACTCATTTTATAATTCCTTCAGAAAAGTGACGGGATGAGATATTGCATAATTCATTGTGGGTTATAAATACAAATCGCTGCAGCTGCGGTTTCTATTATTACGTCAGTGTTGGGATCATAATGTATGGATTACATAAAAGCTCTGCAAATGTGAAGCCAAAGCCTTTTGGTTGGTCGCCCCCTGGTGGACGCAAATACCCGGCCTCCTCCATTTTAATGGGTGGGTCCGACACAGGTTGGTTTTAATTCGTAATTTGAAGCTATAGAAACGGTTTGAACATGATTGACAGCTGGCACTGACTTGCGATTGGTCGAGCGCCAGTATCAGGAGGCCACTTGCTACCGCACCTCCATCCCCCTATCGCTGCTTTGCACTGTATTTATGCTACTGCTGGCAGTGTTGTGTTTGATTGCGTGCCCGTGCCTTGGCAAATTATCTGTAGAATAATTTGCACGCTCGCAAACATCTGACAGCTTTCATATTTGTCTGCTCCGTCGGCAGTGTCACTCTCCATCGTGTCAGTTGTTGACTCTCCGATTTAAGAGACAGCAGTGTTTTTGTTACACACACAGTCTATGTCATCCTTGCTTAAGATGTGTTATGCATATGGTTATGTTATTTCTCAGTTTTAATCACCCACTGGCATTTTACAATATGTGAAACAGCAGTTTGGTTTTTCATTGCTGCTCTGAAATCACACTGTAAAAAAAATATATATGATGCACATGGCTCTCATGGGATCTTTTGATGTGACACCCAATGATCCATCCAGTTAGAGACACTCCAGGCTATTGGATGGGAGATGTGCCATACCAGTGAATGAAAATAAACCTCTGATACATTTTTCCAATAGACGGTTTCTGGCATTTTTTCATTCTGTCACTGTGTCAAACATTCAGCGTTGAGGGACTAACAGTAGAACCTCGATATCATGGCTCCACTCCACGATCCTGTCAGACTCTTTTACAGTTTGTGATCCCTACATATTAGTTCCAAATGGGAGTCTTTAAAATAAACTGTGTAAAACATTATACTTTTAAAAAAACGGAACATAACGTCACCATCAAAATCTTTTACTGATGAAGAATCTAAACTGGACGTTCCTCAGTCAGGCATCATTACATTCACATTTGGTCATACATCTGCAGGAATGAGACGAGAACATACACCCAGATGGGACAGGCCCGCCATCCCTTGCTGGTATTTGTCTCCCCTGGCATGTGCACTGAGCGTGCTCGTATTGTAATCATCAGTAAAAACCTGAATTGCAGGTGTAAATTTACTCTCCAGCTCGAATGAATAGATGAGACAGTTGGCTAGCAGCTCAGGTAGAAACACACTTGTCACAAAATGAAATGTGAAGGCAATCCCGGATGGGGAACAAATGAGACAAGCTTTTTAACATCAGTTTTTAAGATGCTCGCAGGAGCAAGTGGTGTGTTTGGCAAATCTGTGTTTTGGCACGGGAGAGGTGGATTTGATCTCTTTCTGTTGACTCACTACACAGTTGCCAGGTGTGAACATAATCCAAATAAATCCTGCTTCGTAGACATAACCACACGGTCATGCCGCACTTTAAAAACGACAAACGGAGGCAATTGGGCTAAGGTTGTTTTTTTTTGATAAAAGTCAGCAGAGGAAATCAGGTACCTTTGCTGGGTGTATTCCTGGAGTATCGACCTGGTTCTGCCGAGGTTAAATTTATCAGTTGTTTGAGTGACGGCATCAAAAGACTGATATCCCACCAGCAAGGTGACATTTAACCTCGATCGCTCTTTTTATCTCTCCTACACTCCAACACTAATATCCACATGTGCTCTCTCTCTCTGTCTTTCTCTCTCTCTGATTCACCCTTTCTTTTATGTAGGACAAAACGCGTATATAGATAGATATTTTCGGTGTCTTGGTCCCCAGGAAATTTCACTGGGAAACTTCCAAAGAACAGATCGGCCCACTTTCCTGCCACTAAACTGGAACGGCCAATTTCCCTCCCTTCTCGTTTGACATCTACTGACAAAATGGTACACTGATGCGCACAAATGGACCTGAATGCCCCACGCAGTGGGTTTGTTTCTGGGTCTCTCTACAATAACGAGGACCTTCACACGTCCATTGCCGCAATGCACTGTGAAGCTGTGGATGGATACAGCTAAAGGCTGATAATGTGTGTAAACCCTGACCCTCTGTTCAATTGAGCACACGTGTAATCATCCTCCAGGACCAAAGCGCCCGCATGGGAGCTGTACGTCACACACAATGCCAATCTGAACTTCAAGGACCCAGGGGAGCTCGAGTGAAGGAGAATGAAGCCACATGTTCTACTCTCTATGATCCACAATCTGATGTAACCGTCCCTTGTGTTATAAAACTAGGGTGAGCACCGGTGGAGGAATGGTTTGAGTTTGAGCGAATGGGCGGAGTGTACAACTGCATCATTTGTGTTCTCATCATGGACATTTTGTAGAATTGGGCCCAGGACACCACGGGAAAGAACCCCAGCACATTTGGTGACCTAGAATCTCTCTTTCTACAGTCACTCATCTCAGCACATCTATACTTAGCGTGCCAACAGGAAGACTGAAGTGAACTTCAAGCCTTCCTCTGAGCTGCAGGTCACAGGGTCAGATAGGTTTGGGTTCTACGTCCAATAATAACTGTAACTTTCTCAAACTGAAGATCAAATGTTCACAAAGTCATTGGGAGAGATGAGGATTTAAGTTCTCTGTTTAGCGAGTGCAAAACTTTAAATGCCTTCCTGGAGAGACCTTCTAATATCACTTTTAACACATTCTTCCATCATGGACATCTGGAACAACTAATAAACACGTTTTGATTTCCTGAATGGTCAAGACAAAATGTTTTATGAACATGTTTAGGAAGTATCATTAACCCGTCTTAACTGTTCATGCAGCTCAACTACAACTACTACAAGACTGCAGAGATTTCGGCCATGCTAGCCGAGCATGGCCGCAACCATGAGCAATACTTTGGTCATCGACCTGATAAAGGATGATAATGGCACGAGATGAAAAGTCAGGGTAACAGGGAATGTGGGCAGCTGTGGCTCAGGAGCAACGGCAGGTTTTCCATTAACCAGAAGGTCCTTGGTTCAACCCCCAGCTCCTTGGTCAAGATGCTGAACTCCCAAATTAACCCTTACAACTGTTCTGTCAGTGGGTTCCATAAAATCAAAAGCTTCATAAAGAAGCACTGTTTGAATTTGTGTGTGAACAGGTGAATGTGATTAGTAGTCTAAAGCGCATATAGTGGTCGATACGAGTAAAAAAGCACTTAACAAATGCAGTCCATTTAACACCAAAGTTATTTCTAAACGTCCTGAAGGACACGAATGGATCCAATTTCAGGTGATCACCAAACTCATTTGTATTCATCTTCTGGGCGCCATAAATGTCAGAACAAAATTTTGTGTTGAAAAAGGTCAAAATTTAGATATACTAGTCTGGACCATAACAACCAACAGACAAATGTTCTGGAGCTCCACCTCAAACGTGATTTAAAATCATAATTAAGTTAAACCACAGACTTTTCTACTTTGAGAACCAAGGACTCTGATACTATAGCTGCTATGAGCCGTCATGTAATGTGAAACAAGGCACAACAGAAGCCAAGGCACAGAGGCCATGACATGTATGCTTACAAGAAAACCAAAACCTTTTAAGACAATAAGCCCAGACACATCTAACCAATTCTGCCTCTCTGAATTTTGAGCATCAAAAGAAGCAGCGCAGTAGAACAGGAAGATAATTCAAAGACATGCTGGGGTAAAGCAATAAAAGAATCCCCAAGAGGGATCCCTATCTGTAGACAACAGTGGTTCATAGTGAAGATGTGAGTGGGTGCATGAGACTCCATGAGGAACGAAACAGACATGTGAGCTCTTCCTGAGGGGTGAGAGTGATCTCGTAGCCCATTTTCCTGTGGTTCAAAACCGTGTCTACCTCAGGCAAACAAACCCTGCCTCTCAAAACACAGACTTTTAAGGTATTTTCCATTTAAAATCTTGTTTTCCAGACTATTAAGCTTGATGTAATAAATAGTAGCTGGCAGCTGAGCTGGCAAAATCAGGGACAAAAATAACCAGCAGCCTATTTTACAAAGATTTCTCTTCTCTGTCCTCCACAGGTCCGTTGTAATATAATTTTCTAAAAAATATTATCAGGTTATATCGAGGGTGCCGGTGTCCTCTGAGAACATGTTTGTTCATTTGCTAACCTATTGATCAAAGAGAGGCTGGGCTGTTTACACGATTTTGTGAAAATCTTGAAGGCTAATGAATGTCAGAACCACACAGAGAGCAGCTCCCTGACTGACTGAGCAACACGCTGAGACTCCTGTTCGAAAAAACAATAGTCACTGCAGTGATGGTGGGGTTTAAAGGCTGCTTTTCATCCATCCATCATCTATACTGCTTATCCTTTGAGGGTGGCAGTGAGAGGAAGCAGGAGTAGCCTGAGACAATCCACACAGAGATGGAAAGACAGGCCCCGGTGTGTGAGGCAGTCGAGCTAATCGCTGCACATTACCATTCCCTGTTTCAGGTTTGTTCATTACCACCACCAAGGAGGACATGTTTTCACCTTTGTCTGTTTGTTTGTTTATACAAAAACAACTGAACCGCTTTCCATGAGACTTGGTGTAAGAGACATAAGCCAAGACAGAAGCCGTACAATGTTGGTGAAGATACAGATCAGGGTTGATCGTAGAATTTTGTGAGATAGAGGGTGTTTTTCAAAATGTTCATTGATTTCTCAAGGGGACAATTCATGGATCATGATTAAAATATGTATTTAGATATTATGAGAGTATGCAAGTTGGTGCAGATCCAAAGTTAAATCTGGATCCAGTGAATCTAAAAGTGGTTTGCTAACAACTGTTAGGCTGAGTTCCATTCTAGTTGTGAAAATGGCATTCATTGAATCAGAAATGAGACCGAATCCTGAAATATGAGGTGAATCAAATACTAGTGGGTCTTCACAATATCTCCCCGAGATCGCTCATCAGATTCTCCAACATCTTCTGACAACTTTTTTTTTAAGTCGGCTCCTGCTCTATTGTCTGTTGAGTCATCATGACTGTGATGGTTAAATAAAATGAAACATTAGTTTATGCAGGGGCATATATGTGAAAATGTCACAGGTATTTATAGACGCGCAACTGACAAAATAGAGCCAAAAGATTTAACATTAAATCTCCTGTTGGATGCAAAAAGTGATATGAAATCCCTGGTACAAGTTAGATGCTGTATCAGTGATGAATGGCAATACATTTTGGCAAATAATGTTTATGTTTTCTGCACAGAAGCGTTCACAACAGCAACAAATCCTCCGCATCATTTAGGCGAGAGGTTGAGCCGCCGGGTGCATCAGACAGAGGCAGGAAGTGACGTATTAACTCCACTGCGGAGATCATGTGATTTTCTGGTTCTCACATCGGATTCTCCTGGATTTCTACGGACATTATACTAGGAGGCCAGGAAGAAAGAGTCCACAGAGACCGTGGAGCGTCTCACTCAGACATTTGCGTCCACACATGCCTCTCCAGAGAAAATATTTGTTCATAAAGCAATCTTGTACAAGCAAAAACCGTCTTTCTCTGCATGTATGTGAGGGGGCACAGTGTTTGTTAGAGCTTCTCTACTCCCCACAGAGGAGATGAAGAAAGTCAATCAGCCTGGGAGCCAGAGATCTGAGATCACATTCAAATAGCCTGTTAATTAATTAGCTTTATTCGTCATTGGCGGTGGATCTCTGTGGAACTGAACAGACTCAGTGCTCACTCTCTGGTCGAAAGCTATGCGCTGTTTGCCGTATGTTTCACAGAGCTGAGTAATGGAGCCATCCTAAATCACGCAGACTCGTCTCTCTCTCGTCTGGCTGAGGAGCTGAAGTGGTGGCTCGGCTCAGAGTGGCAGGACCCACTTGCTGTTATCTAGGGCCTCACTGAGGGCCATGTTGGGACTATTAGTTGGCAGCACATGGGAGTTCATGAATAAATGAGCAACGATGGGAGTAGCCGTAGGGGCGGAGACTGCCTGAACATATGAGGGGCCGTGAAATATTAAAGGTGGATGCTGCTCCCCGGCTTCAGGCGCCAATCGGAGCCTGGCCATGTGCGAACCTCCGGGTCATCCCTTTTTGTTTTCTACAGGCCAACAGAAAGCAAATCAGCCGTCCAACTCCACTTGTCTCACCGTGGGTCACTTTCACACAAGACTGCTTGATATCTGCTCTGCCTCCCTCTTCAGAACAACATCCCTTTGAAGCCCTGTCAGAAAGTGCAAGCCGTCAGCAGAGTGAGTGCAGCCATGGGAGTATTCGATCTCGACCCGCCGGGAGTCGACCAAAGCTGAGGTTGTGATGAGCGCGCAGCTCTTACGAGACTAAAATGTTTTATGAGGTGGTTTGAATTAAGCACCTTCAACGAGGACACATCGTGGGAGCTGTGATACACACTCACTGACACTGATGCAGAAATGAGCAGAGAGCTGTCAGCGGATGAGAAAGACTCTTTTGACCAAGTGGAGAGAGTTTTTGAGATCCCTGTGGTGCAGCAAAGGCTGAGTCAGCAATTCTTCCAGGAGGGTATGTGGTTTTGTGTTTCAAGGCTTTTCAATGGAAAATCTATCCCCTCAGACGGAAACAGCATCCCGAACAGGCGCATTATTAAACACATCTCTCAACACATACTGAGCAGCTCTGTGCTGTGGGATTCTTCGCACACAGGAGAACCAAATCTATTTCAATTATTAACACAAGCTAATAACAACGATTTTATATCAACTGAGAGTTCTCATAGCTTTGCTGCACATGTCAACACATAGTGGAGCATAGACTGTAAATAAAGATGGACGACCTGTCTCCAATTCCTTCAATATACAAAAGTGAAGAAAAGAAAAAAAAACATTTTTGAATAACAACTTGATACAGTTGAGCATCGATTTCTGACATATTATTCATTTGTTTTGAGGTTTTTGCGGAGATATTATATGAAGACATATCCAACAGTTTATCAGTATGGGAGTTATATAGTTGCTCAAACAACCTAAGAAGTCATAATCAAGGAATATACATGTATAATACAATACAATCAAAGAAGCTATTTCCTGGATTATAAATCATTTTGCTTTAGATTTTTAAGGAAAATGTTGGTCATAACATTTCTGTATATTAACTAAAGTTTACTTGAGTACTGTACTTGTATTTAGCTTTAGTTTTAGGATTTATGCAACGTTCTACTTTGACACACCTTCACCTCATAAAAAAATATTGTACTTTTTACTCATGGACATGTGTCAGGCAGATCATGTTACTTTTCAGATGGTCGTGTAAACCATGTATGTCAAGATGTGTTGATATTGAATGTTTGTGATAAGCAGAAGGAATGTTGTGTTATTTCGTGTGTTGGGGAGATTCTAAATCAACCCTTTAAAAAAGCCTCTGGATGAGCTGGAATATGTATCATCACAAAGCAGAAATCAAGATGATTTCTGAGCTCATTAAAAGTTACAACCTGAGAGAAACATGGTCCTCAAAGACATATGAGAACCAGGATCTTGTACAAGAGGATGCATTGCTGTAGATTAAACGACAGTATATAAAGTAGTTTAAATGAACTCAATGAAACACAGACATTATTGCAGCAATATTAATCTAAACTAGGGCTACGTTGTAGCACTAACGGGCCCGGGCACACGCGCGTTCCAAGTCTGTTGCGGCCGGGGAAGAGAGAGCGTTGGATGAGCAAGCGCTCGTCTCCGCGTTGCATGCGTTCGGCACTGCGGCAAGGATAAACGCTTCACTTCCTGTAGCCACCAGGGGGCGCTGTGATTTTAAGTCACGATTTTTCTGTAGATGTCTTCAGGTCGGGAATCTTGTCTTATGTGTCTAGTTTGGATTTGATCAGACCAAATATGTCTGAGATACAGAAACTCGTGTGTTGATGGCGTTTCATCAAACTTTGACGCCACGCCATGGTCAGAGGCTCTAACGAAAAAATAAAATTTTGATAACTTTCGATCTCCAACTTGTTGTGATTAGACTCATATAAATTTTAAGTTGATCTGAGGAAAGGTCTACGACAAGTATATCAAAGTAAATATGCAGAATATGGCCAAAATGGCCACCAAATCCAAAATGGCGGGCTTCCTGTTTACTCTAGCATATCTATCCAAGAGACTTATTTCTTTGTCATGAAAAGACACATGTCCCCGTCGATTTTCGTAGCTGTAGGCCAATCATAGTGTCGGGGCTGCCCTTTAGGGGGCGCTGGTCAGTTATTTTGCCACGCCCATTTCTTAAACCCATCTGACAGTCTTCAGGGGGGGGCTGTTGACACACACGTTTAGTTTGAGGGAGATTGAACTTTGAACACAGAAGTTACAGCGATTTCGTGTGTCATGGCGAGTTGATGAACTTTGATGCCACGCCATTAATATGGCGTTTGACGAAAAGTCACAGTTATCTTATATCTTCATTATCAATGCCTTGAGACCCATTCGCCACAGTTTGACATGGTTGCGCAAAGTGGATGAGGAGTAATACTTCCAAGTGTAAGACGTACAAAAAACAAGACATTTCCGGCTGCCACCAGGGGGCGCTGTGATTTTAAGTCACGATTTCTGTGTTGTTGTCTTCGGGTCGTGACTCTTGTCTTATGTGTCTAGTTTGGACTCGATTGGACCAAATATGTCCAAGATACAGACGCCCTTGTTTTGATGGCGTTTAATCAAACTTTGACGCCACGCCACGGTCACAGGCTCTGACGAAAAGTTGATTTTTTTGATAACTTTAGTAGTCCATATTGTTGTGATGACACTCGTCTAAATTTTAAGTTGATCCGATGAAAGCCCTACGACAAGTACATCAAAGTAAAAACGTGGAATATCGCCAAAATGGCGACTAAATCCAAAATGGCGGACTTCCTGTTGTTTTTTTAATAACGCACTGAGAGACTTTTTTGTGCGTCTGGTCATGATACACAACCATCTCTTTTTTCGTGAGGATCGGTGAAAGTTAACTGAGGGGGCTTTCTGTAGGTGGCGCTGTTGAGCTATTTTGCCACGCCTATTTCCAAATACTACAGAATATGGCCATTTTCACACATTTCTAATTTACTGCAAAGTTTAGAAACTTTTTGAGCATGGGAAAGCCCTCAAAAAGCCAATTTAACTTGGCGGAGAATAATAATAAGAATCATTTCAATTTCAATAGGGCCTCCCACCGGAGGTGCTCGGGCCCTAAATATAAGATAGAACAGTCAGATGGAATGTGTCCTTTTAGTTCAGTATTCGATCTGAATACGTATTCCACCCCATTGAGTCCTTCTCTCTCCTCTGTCCCATTCACATCAGCTGATCTTTAAATCATTGTCACGAATGTGTGATGGGGCTTCACTGTTGTCGTTGACATCTCTGTCCTTTCTTTCCTAACATCCAAGCTGTCTTGTACAAACACAGACTAACCTCCTTGTCCTTCACTTCCATTATCCCCTGGGATTCGCTTGATTCTGTGTCATCTTTGTTTCTCATTATCTCACTCAAGAAAAGTGACAGATAAGCTATAAAAGAAGATGAGGAGCCGAACGACTTTGAGCCAAAGATTGAATCAGACTTTATAAACTGCAGCGACAGAGGAGGGAAATCCGGCACATGCTAGCTGTTTTCATCGAAGCTATGTAAGCCAATCAATATGGCTTCACATCAAACAGATCCAATATCTCCTTTCTTTCTATCCATGTGTTACTCCCTCTTCTCTCTTCTGACTGTTCCACTCATTTTCAGGCTATAGCGAGGACTTAAACTTTCAACAGCGCTGGGGTCACAATGCACTTGAACTAAGGCCCCCACCCCTTTTTCGGCCAATTTCACATCCAGCACTGCCTACCGCCGCAAGGAAGCTCCTATATCCAGGCAGAGCTGGCAGGATGTACGGTTATCTCATATATCAGCCCCCCCCATTGAGGCTGCCATGGCCCAAATCCACTGTTACTATAAATACAGCCAGCAGTGCCTCCATTATTAATGCAGCAAGATGCCCAAACCTCCGCTGGCCCCCGAACATTGCCGATTCATCATCTCCCGTAAACTTTAAAAACACCCACTGCTGCCTACTGCTGGTTCAAAGTGATACACATAAACAAGCAGATGAGGTGCATGCACACACACCAACACACACACTTCTCTCCGTGGCAAGTTCATTGGTGGAGGAGGGCAGAGAGAGAGAGAATAAGGATGAAAACCGAAAATAGCCCGTTGCAACTTGATGACAGATCAGTTACTGTTCTGGAAAAGATGTAATTGCAGCACGAAGACAGAGGACCCCGGCTGAGGGGAGGTAGTTTGTCTCTTGCTTATCCATGGTAACAAAATGCGACTGTCATTTAAAAGGGGTTGCAGAGAGAGAGAGGAAATAATCATCATTTACTGCACTGGAAAACATAGAGTCAGAAGCTAAAGCACGACTGCATTTTGCAGAAGCGGCAGCTGTTTCCCCGCAGCTTTACACTATGACAAATACAAGGCTATATGCTGCTCGACACATTTCAATCACGAGCAGGAAACCTGACACCAACAGGAGTTTGCACAAAGCAGCGAGTCACACTCAGTGACAGCAGCGTCAGCTGACGTCTCAACATCACCACAAAGGTCCAGGTCTAAACCGACAGGGGGAGTTGACATTTACTCTAAAACATGGACGACCTTATGCTACTGACTGAAACCTCCTAACACAATTAAAGAAAAACAACATTCACTGTGTGACATGCAGTGATACGCATTGACAATCAAGATTACCTGTTTGGACTCAGTGTCGTTTACAGTTCTCACAGATCTTACACATTACAGTGTTTGGCTGAATCAAATGAGCCCAGAGAAATAGGAACATCAAGCACTCGCTTTGGTTGGTTACTCAGAACACAGCTCACGATCCCATCAGCCTGTAGTGCTGCACTCAAGACTTTAGGGAATAACTGTGAGAACAAATTTAGGATTTCCAGCAAACAGCATTTAAGTGTTAGTGCATTTGAACTCAATTCAGGTTAAGAGGGTTTTTTTCTCCCTCAAATTGTGTGATCCACACTTTATGTTTGCTGTGGAAAAAGATGAATTCATGTCTATTCGGCAAACATGCAACTGGTAATTAAATCTATATAAATAAAAGTAATAATCAGAGACTTCAGTCACTATCAGTTCACTAATACACAATCCTCCTTTATGCCTTTGGAAGTGAAAACAGTTAATAATTTACTGTATAGTCGGTGATGTTGGCAGTCCTTGGTGGTACACCACCTGAAAGCTGATTCACACTGTGAGAACTTCGTGTCTGCTGTCTTTCCCACAGGAGCTGAATGCAGCATTAGATCCTGCAGCTGATTCTTGCACTGCTGCCTGCGTGCACAAACACACACACTAACACAAGTCATACCCCACCCTACACTCTAATCATCATACCGGGCCAGCACTGCTCCACCGCCACCATGCATCTGCTGCTGCTGCTAAAAATAGCATCCCCACTTTGATGATGCAGCGGTGACTGTTGGGAGAACTCATCCCCCCTCTCTGCCTCAATGGCGCAATTAGCCCTAATAAACTGGGAGTGCATTCATGATGAATGTAGGAGTCTGGCCAAAGCCCTCCAAACCCCCCCACCACAGCACACATCTAATTACAATGAATGGAGTCTTTGCATTGGTTCAGATGTAAAAACTCTGTTCATGAGGAGAGGAGGCAGGAGGAAGTGAGAGAGAGCAACTTAGGATGACAGAGATACGATAAAGATAAAAGGATCCAGTGTGTGTGTGTGTGTGTGTGTGTGTGTGTGTGTGTGTGTGTGTGTGTGTGTGTGTGTGTGTGTGTGTGTGTGTGTGTGTGTGTGTGTGTGTGTGTGTGTGTGTGTGTGTGTGTGTGTGTGTGTGTGTGTGTGTGTGTGTGTGTGTGTGTGTGTGTGTGTGTTTGTGTGTAAGGAAGGATGGGGGTATCCTCTCGGCAACCAAAACCTGGCTGGGTCTTGTTTCCACAGAGAAACACAACCAGACCCTCCTGGATTTGAGCAACTAGAATGACCGCCTCATGGTTCTATGCCTTCAACAAGTTGAAGTTTATATCCATGTCTGTCTTATTGATTGTATATTAGATGGATGACTTGACAGCTGCCCCGGAAGTGGACCCAAATTATCTTGATCACCTCCTGGTGGCCAGCTGCATTATAGGTCCTGCCTTCCCGCTTCATCCATCTTTGGATACAGTTTATGTACATGTAGTCAGGGTGTGCTTGGCCAATAAAGTAATTTGAAGCCATGACAGGAGGAGGAACTAAAATGGAAGTCGCTGTAAAGAAGCTCAAAATTATAAAACAGAATCTTCAACCCAGCAGTAATACAGAAGATCCAGCTGACCAGACAGTTTTAGGGGCTGGGTCACTCAATAATTCGACTTTTCACACACAAAATACCATCAGCTTGCATGTAAGTTCTTGAGCTATGCCAACAAATATATGTTTTGTGGTGTCTAATCTTTGACCACCAAAATCGAATCAATTCTCTCCTGAGTCCAAGTGAACGTTTGTGCCAAATGTAATAAAATTCTTTCCTTCTTAATATTGCATTCACAAGTTTGGGACAGCCAGCTGCAGCTATCACGAACACAAAGGCAGAAAAACAACATCAAGCTAACTAAGCTATGTTTACTCCAAATCCTCTCTATCTGAGATCAGAGGTGTTTCAGACAAACCTCAATTTTCAGCATCACGCCTTCTGCAGTGGGTAATGATGGTGCCTGTGTGTCCCTGACAGCCTATTTCCACCAGACAGAATCATCACTTTGCCATGATGAAACACATGCAGACCGAGAAATGAGTAATAAAGACTAAGACAGAGCATCTTTCCAAGAGAAACGTGGACAGAGGTAAACGACGGGAGAAAAGGAATGAGGAGAGACAAGAGAGAGGACAACGCTGAAGTAGGACAGAGCGCAGGGGAGGCCTGTCCGTCCCAGTTCAGTCGTTTACCGCCGGCAAGAGAGGGATGAGGAATGAGTGAGATAGGAAAAAGTGAGGAAGGAATAAGAGAGTAAGCGAGATGGCTAAATCCGGAGTTATGAACTACATCCTCTCTGAGCAGTGAGGAGGAGATCCTGACTTGAGCAAATAAACCAGGAAAAAAATACAGAGGCAAAACCTGAGGGAGAAAATCTGACAATGGGACTTTGACCGCACAGCAGCAATCCTAAAACAGAGGGATGATCAGAGGAGGAGACAACACATTTACTCCATTTCTCTCCTTCCCACACCCTGTGGAAGAGGATTCCGAATAAACACCAAGCTTGAAATAATCCAATTAATTCCAATTAACCAACGTTTATCTCGGCTAAGGCCTGTGTTTCTCATTGAGTCAGGTAAGCTCTGCCTCCGTGCGCTGATAAACCCTCGTTTTGTCAAGCTTCGTTGAGCTGAATGAGTGGCGGGAAGAGATTCTGGTCGTCTGATCCCCAGAGAGGGATCTGCCCGGGTGGAAATTTGAACTGTGTGCTGTGTCCTCTGAGCCTGTAGTGAAGTTAAAGTGTAGCGTTCCATAACACTTCCCAACCAAGACGGAATGACCGGTATTTCCCTCACCAACGTTGCCTGAATGTTAATTCGTCATGGGTGTTCGCTGGTTCACTCAACAGTAGCGGAATCAGCCGACTTCCATAAACCAAATTAATTGAGCACTGTGGAAGTCAAACTAAACAGATCTGAACTGAGCTAAACTGGGCCAAACTGCCAGATTTCACACTGACTGAACCCATTAGGCTGAGGCTATTTCTGTCTTCCCATCGCTCAGAGGCAGACAACTTTATATAAAGCTGGACAATGTGAGGAGGAGAATGGTTTTCATTCACTGACATGATGCCTGTTGATGAGGTAAATAACAAGAAATAACAGGGTAAAGTGGTTGTAATGTAGATCATCGACAGAGACGATAATTCCTGTTTCCCACTTTCTACCAGAATACAACAGTTTTTCAGGTTATAAATTAGAAATGCAAAATGAGTGTAGTGAAGAAATATTTTCTAAAACGATGAATTCCCCTGCACTATATGAAAATAATTAAGACCTTAATTTGTGTTCTGAAGACCAAATGATGTCTAACTTTACTGATTTGTCCGATGACACTTTGTGTGTGTCTGTATGCGTGTGTGTCTGTGCGTGTTTGTGTGTGTGTGTGTGTGTGTATGTGCGTGTGTCACCCATTTCAGAAAGGTATCTGTCATTATGTGTCAAAGTGCTAAAAACAGGTCAACTGGACTTGGTTGAATTTCTTGTAGGAGAAAGAAGAATGAAACTCAGCCAAGTCCAGTTGACCTGTTTTTAGCACTTGGATATACCATGACCTGGATGACTGAGAATCGCCACAGACATACTGTCATTATATGTGTGGGTATGAGAGAAAAAGAAGAGTGAGCGAGCGGACTGAGGACGGACTGAATGATTACAGACGTATTACATAATAAGTGTTGGTTCATTGGTTTATTGTTCATAGAGTGGAATGAATACTTGAAAAGACAGACCATTATGTTCGCAAAATCAAAACAAAACAATTACCCCAAAAAATGTTCAGTTCAGTTCAATATGTTCAGTCGCCCCAAGTGTGAAGGCGCCTTGGTCAAAGGTCTGAACCACAGCCAGACTTAAAGGAGTTTAGGTCTGAATCAAAGTTCAATTCATTTACTGTTTGAAAATACTTTTTGGGATAGTTCAGCCTCTCAGACCAAATGCAGGTAGTTGAATCAGTATATTTAAACAATAGAAGAAAGAAGAAGCAGACACGGCTCACAGGATAGCCTGCAGTCTCTGCCCCTGATGATATAATGTCTGAAAAACAAGGACGTTCATTTTCCTGGTAGTAATACCATAATGATATTGTCTGTGGTAACAAAATTAATGACTTGTACCGGTTCATTAGTCTCCATTCTGACAGGAAGATGACTTTTTTTTCTACTGGCGACACTCCAACGTCAGATGCACACCTGTCTACAAACCAATCACTGTCGAGTATAGATTACTAGGTTATGACAGGACGTAAATATGTCATAATACGTTTTTGTGAAACCAACACTAACCATATCAAATGCAAACAAAAAAAACCATAAAACTTGATTCAGACATTCTGGTCTTTCTCTACCCTTATGTCATGTTGCTTGCCTCATATGTTTAGATAACATGACAGATTGTGTATTTTTTTTTTAAAGGATCTTATATCATTGTTGTGTTTCTAGTCTTTAAGTTTTAGTGCTCTTTTATGAACCTCATTTCCCATTATCCCCAGAACTTAATGACTAAATTCAATAGAACCAAGAGGAGCAGGACCAGATGTTGACTCTTTTTTATAATTTTCAAACAACTAGAAAGATGAAAATAAGAACAGAGAGCAGGTGAGTTTTCCATAAATGAATGAAACCAAGATATGACAAGTTGTTCAGTTGTAGTTAGTATAGAATAGAATAGTATGTCAGTATTATCATTGTACAAGAGAAGCTAATACAATGAGAAATAAAAGAGTGGTTACCTGTTTCTTATTGCACAGAATTGATATTGCACTTAAGAATGATTTGAATATATATGTCAACATATCATATAAATTATGAATAATTGTATATAACCCTCAGTTTCTTAAAGTATGTGTTCTAGCAGATGGAAAGCTGCTAGCCTTGACATGAAGTCATGATTGTAACTCTCTATATGAAGAAGTACAAGATTAACTCTTTATTATAATGAAGTGGTAAATCTTTAATTGTAACTTTTACATAACATAACCTCAAATATCATAAAGCAGCTCTATTTCTGTGAGGATCAGCCAAAACTTAGTTCCAAACAACGAACGTTTTCTTCAAATTTATCCATTTAACCTGCAGCCACAATCACAGATAAATCTTAAAACTGCAGATTGTTGAAATGAACCTGATGTTGACTGAACTGCTCTGATCAGAGTCAAATGTGTCAGGGAGATTTGAGATGTATTTCTCCCATGAGCGAGTGAAGCGACACAGAAGCTGATCGGTGGAGAGCTCGCAGCGATGAGTTACCGGTTAGCGACCGCTCCACATCAGCATGTTTGAACTCGGGGCACCACTCCAAGCAAAGACTGAGTCACGTCTGTTCACCAACACTCAACGCTGCACATTGACAAAAGCACTTCACTTTCATACATCACTGCAGACGGCTCACTTCAACAAACCCACCACCCGCCGATTGGCTTTCAAAGTTCTCACTGTACAGATGCTGCTCGTGGCCTGTGTAATGTTGTCGCTCTGCCCACAAATCATATACAGAGCATGGACGACGTGCGTGTTTGTGTGTGTGTGAGTTGCAATGACTGTGTGTGGGCGATATGCAACTGTCCATACATCTCTGTAAAAACCAATACCGAACACACAGCCACATGCCGGAAACACCTCCAAAGAGCGAGTTTAAGTTCTGCTACATTTAGCTGAAATCCTCCTCGCCGCTCCGTGTGACATATATTGCAATTCAGAAGAAGTCTGTGTGTAATTATGTGTGGCCTGCCATCACCTTCCTGTGGGCTGTGTTCCATAGAAACAAAGATATCTATAGAAGGACTATAGACTGAGGTGGGGAGAAAATGACAGGGGCAGAACAGACACATATTCCCTACTGGCTCAGTGACCTGTTTCCTGTATAGAGGCGGCCACTCAAATGAGAGGACAGCAGTTTGAACGTCCGCTTTCAAATCCATCTGCTGCTTAATGCATGGCAAAGCATCCACTGTATCTCCGGAGTGACTCACAACACACATTTCAAATGCTGGGGTGCACCTGCGTCCATGTTCACCCATGGACACGCCGGCTTCACACGCTCGAGTCAATGTGTCCAAAGTGTGATTTAGCGGGTGACTTAGTGCACTGGGTAGCTGTTAAGACTGTGAACAGCTAGCTGCTCAGTGCACCAGATCCTTGGCATGAAAGCAAACGTACGTGGGAGGGATTATCGGTTTGACACAATGACAAATCAAAGAACCGACACGTAGCATCTGTCATACATCGAGCTATCTATAGACGATGCCACGCAAACTGTACGATTCCCTGTCTTGTCTTGTGTTTGCATGATCTCCACATATGTGTCTCCTCTAGTTCCACCTCTTCTTTTCATCCTCCCACTTCCTCTCATCTTCTGCCTCTCTGCAAAAGCTGGGATAATGCAATCATCTGCTGAGGAGCAAACCACACTGCTGGCTTTGCCTTCCCCGGGTCCGTGCATCCCTCAGCAGATCCTCACTGTTTTGCTTTTCTCATTTCATTTTTGATTCATTTTGGAACCGATGCATATCTTCATATAGAACCAGGGTGTTGCATGCACAGAAAGAAATGTGATAGAGGAATATATGTTTCACATCAATGCAGTAAACTTGAACATGCAAACCCTCCCTTTCCATTCCCTGCTGCACACACACACACACACACCCCTCTGACTCCACCGCTACCCCTCCACAAACACAAAATCCTACTCCGCTCTGCTTTGCCATGCACCCCCCCCCCCCCCACCCCCCCAAAAGCTTTCCCTTCCCATCTCCATGCATGACAAAAGAGAAAGAGCCCAAAAGCAGAAAAGACAGAAAACAATCCTTACTGTCTTCTACAATCCCTGATGAGAAATACAGAAATCCCTCCTCACAAAAAAAAAAAGGGGGGGACAGAATTAAGACAAGAGAGGAGGGGGAGAACCCAGCGGTTGCCAGTTGCGGAGGATGAAGGAGTGAGGAGGGGCGAGCGGGAAGAGGATGAAGAAGAAGACTGTGGCAAAAGAAGAAGAAGAATAAGAAGAAGAAAAAAAAAAGAAAAAGAAAAGAAAGGACAATCACTGCTGCAACAGTGACACCCCTCCTCCTCCTCCTCCTCCACAGCCGCCAGGAGATATCAGGAGGTGTCCGGCGTGCCGCTGCACTCTGAGGGATGGAGCCTTATCCTCGGCTCCCGTCCTCCTCCTCCTCCTCCTCCAGCAGCAGCAGCTCTGTAGTAACACTTCTGTCGGCTCGGTCCGGCAATCTCTCCATCCCTCCCCTCACTCACTCTCTCCCTCGCTAGCTCGCTCGCTGTCCTCCCCACCTCCCTCCCTTCAGCATGTTCTCAGTGCCCCTCTCTCTCTCTCTGTTGCTCTCTCTCTCTGTTGCTCTCTCTTTTCTTGCACTGGTTGGTTGCTTTTCTCTCCATCACCCCCCCCCCTCCCCATGCCTCTCTCTCAATCCCTGTCTTTCTCGCTCTCCCTTTTGCTACCCCCCCCCCTCCTCCTCCTCCCTCCATCTCTCTCTCTCTCTCTCTCCTCCATCATTACCCAGATACAAGGCTTAGCCCTCCCTGCATCCATCCTGCTCGCTCTCACTCTCTCTCTCTCTCCCTCTCGTTCTATCTCTCTTTCTCTGTATCTTTGATGTTTTGGAGTTTGACTCTTATAGCTGTGAAAAGAATCTCGTTTTTTTTGTTCTTCTCCTTCTCGCAGAACTGAGAGCATCACAGAACACAGTGGGATCCACCCCAACACACACACACACACACACACACACACACACACACACACACACACACACACACACACACACAAACACACACACGATTATCCAGTTATTACTACACAATATCAAACAATAAACCCAAATACATCGATTTGAGCAAAATTTTACATTTTTATTGTATTCCTTGCATAATCCAACAATTAAATCCATATCAACTCTCTCGCTCCCTCTCTCTCTCTCTCTCTCTCTCTCTCTCTCTCTCTCTCTCTCTCTCTCTCTCTCTCTCTCTCTCTCTCTCCCTCTCCCACACACACACACAAATATGAATTAGGAATGAAAGAGATGTGTACAAGAGGATGAAGGGAGCCACTGCTGCAATGCTTATTACCATACATAGAGGTGGCTGAGGGAGGAGAGGACTGTGGGTGGAGAGGGAGCTTACTACAGACGAGCTGAATTGAATAGCAAGTAGAAATCAACTACATTACACCAATCAGTGGCGAGTGAAGCGTGTCAAACTCACCCCATTGGCACTGATGAGATGACACCTGTGTAATGGTCGGGAGTGAGGAAAGAGGTCGGCTATGATGGTCGTGTATACGTGTAATAACAATAATCCCAGAGCAGCAGTCAGGTCTCTGTCTTGTTCCTTGCGGTGATCAATATAAAACTGACACTTGATTCCAGCACCCATGAGCTACAAAAAGAACATCTGCTGGAGAAATGTCACAACGGAAAACTGTCTGGGTACGTTGACAAGAGCCAGGCGACATTTCACATGTTGACATAATCCAGTGATGAATCAAAGACGATAAACTCTCCTGTGCTACTCTGCCACATCATGAAAAATGAGTATGAGATCATAAAAAGTGGTCGTTTCTCAGACCTAACAGGGAGAATTGTTCTTCCTGGATTTTTCAGATTTTCATTCTCCTCAAATTAGTAGCAGCTCCGAGCTCATCTATTTGATTTCACAGCTCGCCCTAAAGCAGGGATATCATAGTAACACTTTTCCTGTTTGTGGATTCCTCTCGCTACTCGAGGAACTGCATTCCTGGGGAGATGCATATCTTCCAAATCTCACACCATGGTGCTGTTTTATTTGTTTTCGCCATTAGTTATATTATTTTTCCACGTTCCTGATAAACAACTGTGACGGGAATTTCTGTGTTTAGATATGTGCAGTGAAACAAATTACATTTATGTAGAAGAGTTTACAAACAAAGTATTTCTGTGTTCAAGACTTTAAGCAAGAGTTGTAGCTCAAGGTAACACTATGCCTATTGCCCTGGAAGCCTTTCAGATGTGGCCTCCTCAATCCAGTGCGAACAAAAGGTTTCACAACAGGGGCCAGAGACGTTGGGTCTGATAGGAAGATGTATTCACACCTACAGTCTCTCAGAGCGTCTGAGGCATCCACATGTCATTTGTCTTGTAGACTTGAAGGCAGATCATTTGTAGATTGACGGAGACCAAATGTCTGACCATCCTGTCAGGACATCCAGAGAGCTGATTGGTCTACCATATTCTCCTGTGTGAGGAGGAGTTAAACAAGTATAAATGTATGCATTTCCCCTTTGTTCACTGCCATTGAGTCAAGTCTGTCACCATGACTTGACCTTTGACCCACCATCCGCAGATGGTAGAATTAAACTCCAGTTCAAGAATTGCTTTGCTTGTCCTTGTATGAAAATTCCAGTACACATCCTGTCAGATTGAAACATTGCCTTTTAGTTCAAAAACCTACACAAGCTATAACTCAGCAACTGACTAATCTTATTCCAATTATAATCAATACATCTGACAATTGATTTCTCTCTATTAATCTTCTGGCCCAAAAAACATGGATATGACTGCTCCCCAAAAAAGAAGCCAAAGCATCTCAATTGCCCCCTGGTGGCTGACTGCAGTACAAGTCATAAACCTCGCCTCCTTTAGATAAGCAGATGGGAAATAGTGTAAACCAGGTGGACAGATGGCTTGTTTTTTGACGGTGTAGAGATTCGTTTTATTAATGTAAGGAGAGAAAACACTTTGTGGAGGGATAGCATTTTTCTTTTTTAAACTTTTTACCGTTCTTACATCTGACATTTTTATCTAGGGTTTTACCACGAAGTGTGTTGTTTTAGTAGAAGTATCACAATGAAGATGCTTGAATTATCAACTATTTAGCAGTTTTGTTTATCGTTTGTGAAGGAAAGTTACACATTATGTTTGATTAATTTACTGATTATACTCTTTGCAGCGTTAGACATCATCTGCCTCGTTATTTAAACTGAATTATCCATCACGCATCTGGACAACATTTACCTCATTACATTTTACAAATGCCATTCTGCATGTCCACATTAGTGCCGCTAATTCCATGTCAGGGCATCTATTTCAGGATCAATGAGGCTGTTGAATTAATTGTTTTCCGTTGACAGGAAAACCCTGACGTCTTAGATCTCCAGGGTAATGACTATAAATATCACATCATTCATCGTGTTTTTTTCTCATTAACATAACATCCATTAGCTCCAACCTGAGCATTTAGGATTGAATGTGAATGAAACACACACTCACACTGCAGGAGCCTTTCCACCTCTTCATTCAGCCAGTGACTCATGCGGAGGCAACTTTCTGACAGAATATTAAAAGTATTACACCGATCTGCTCTATTGGGTTGTTTAAATGAGGTTTGCATTGATTGGTCGGCCTGCATGTGCCAGCACTGCTCCTCTGAACGACTCGAGTCTGCATGTAGCAGAGGAGGCTGCGTTTATATTGTTTTGCTTTGTTCACCAGGCTCAAGCTGAACCCATTGTAATAATTGTTTGAGCAGTGGCAGCAAGTAAAAAAAAATGTATAAAAGGATTGCTGTGCTTCATCAAAACAAGGCGTGCGGCTGCAGCTCGTACGAGGAGACAGGGGAAGTGGGCTTAATAGCGGAGTCAGACTAAATCAAGAAAGATGGCCATAATAATGATAAGAGCAATATCCCTGACATGTTTATTCAGCCCCCTCTGTCAGACACGCAGGGTTTGGTTACAGTCATAATTTACACTAATGCACTGACATCTCAGCCAGTGGCCGGTCATTAGGAGCCTCTGCCACCTGGGAAATAATGCACAACTCCAGCACACCTTTCTAAAGCTCTCTCCTTCTCCTCCTCCTTCAGAGCTTTGTTTCTCAGCGCTACATATGCTTCGGCTTCCTCGGTGCTTCAACACTGCTGATGGCGATGGTGGTTCAAGCACTCTACACTCCCAACAGCGACCCGACACAGTCAGCCATTTCACAAGGATGCACCGTTGCCGTGCAACACTTCAATCCCCTGACGGGTTATAATCCCTGGAGTGCAGAACATGGGGGAACACGGAGTCATGTGGCCACATACATGCATGTGGTTACGGGGTTTAATGGTATTATGATGTACACCAGAGCAGGATGAAGAGTGGGTGAGGTGACATGGAAATAAATAATTAAAACATAGGAGCCTATGAGCATTTAAATGGTAGGAAAGAATTTCATGTGGCACAAACTGGAAAGTCACTGCATTTTGTATGACACTGTCCTACACAGAGGAGTGATTATTAAAAGAGGTGTACAAATATACTATTTTCAGGTACTTGAACTTAAATATCATTCTGTTACTTTATACTTGTGCTCTTTAATACCTCAGAGGGATATATAGTAATTTTCCAAGTTTCCACAAGTTAAATTGTAAGCTTTTTATGACCATAATGAATGAAATATCAGAGTTGCACAATTACTTAGAAAAATGTTTATTTTGCAAAAATTGAATTAAGTCAAACGTGAACAAGATTAGGACCTACCTAAACTGGTGCATATTATCTTAAATCACTGTTATAATAAGATCACAGATAATAGTAAAACAGTTACAGGGACTATTAATCTGGAATATTTTTATTTACTTTGGTGTAAATATTCATTATCCCCAACCCCCTTTATAGCCTGCCCCTTTAACTGAACCATGTCAATGGTCTTTAATACCTCAGAGGGATATATAGTAATTTTCCAAGTTTCCACAAGTTAAATTGTAAGCTTTTTATGACCATAATGAATGAAATATCAGAGTTGCACAATTACTTAGAAAAATGTTTCTTTTGCAAAAATTGAATTAAGTCAAACGTGAACAAGATTAGGACCTACCTAAACTGGTGCATATTATCTTAAATCACTGTTATAATAAGATCACAGATAATAGTAAAACAGTTACAGGGACTATTAATCTGGAATATTTTTATTTACTTTGGTGTAAATATTCATTATCCCCAACCCCCTTTATAGCCTGCCCCTTTAACTGAACCATGTCCAAAACACCCAGTCCCTCACTGCTATAATGGATCATCTCTCCATCCGTCTCTTTCCGTCCTCATTATGAGGAAACTGTTACACTTGGCATCAGAATTAACTGCTCGGCTGCTCGTGAGAGCTAAAAAGAAAAGCAGAAGTGGGTCATGTGCTGGAGGAAGGGAGAGGATTGAGAAAAGCAGAAGATGATCAACAAATGCTGGTTGAGTTGGATGACAACACAGGTTGTTAGGAGAAAAGAGGTAAAGGCCGAACAATGAACCAGGAAGATGAACGTTTGGCTTAAAAAAATTAACCAGTTGAATGTGTGAGAGCAGGAGGAGACTGCAATGAAGCGAAACCAAAACTTTGAGAGGAAATGATGGCGCAAAAAAAAGAACTTATTCTGTGCACTTGACTCCAGGTCATGTTTTCTGCTGATTTACAGTGGTGGACACATCACACACAACAACAGCGGAAAAATTTAGCTATGCAACTGTGCAACAGCAGATTGATTAAAATTACTTTGAATGTTTACCCCTTTCATTTCTAAACATCTGTTTTTGCTCTATGTACCTTTGGTGAGTGGGTAAGATCTCCCGAGGGAAGTTTGGAACTGACTGATTGTCATAGCTTCAATTCTCAGAATCAGGTCCAATCAGGTGAAATCATTGAGGATTCCACTGCAGTGAATGTGGTCTTCACTTCTCACTCACCTGCTTCTTCTTGCTCTCTGTCTCGGCCGACTCCATCCTGCCTTCTCGCCCTAACTTTGTGCTGCCAACCAAAGAGGGCATTTATAATCTAATAAGAGGAATAAACTGATCAATGTTGAGTGATATTCTAGTTTTTAATTGTTTTATAAACTAAATTCAGGTGAATTCACAGGGGAGAATTTGAAGATATTTTAACAAAAAATTAAGTTGAATATACAAAATTATTACCAGAAACATGATCATTTATTTAATTATTAATCATTTTTCAACATTTTCTTAATCCATAATCTCTTATCATTTCAAACAGAAAAGACATACCACTGCAGTGTGTGCATTTATATTGTAAAATCGCAGAAATATTGTTAACAGATAGGAATTTTTTCTCTGTTGGAAAACCTTTTTTAAAAGAGTCAAAGAGAGAAAATACAAAGATGAATTAAGTTTCTTTAATGATATAGGCTACATTTGTACATTTCTACAGCAGACTTTCAGTAAGACTAACTGCTTATTAGAAAAGAGGACAGACAAAGTGTAACCTGTAACAACCGACAAAAACTGGATGTCAAAGGCGGTGAAATTAAATAGTCAATGTAAATAATTAGTTCAGTATTTTGTCCCATTAAATAATAAAAATGTTTACATCTTCCAACAATCAATGTGAAATATAAATTACTTTAAAGCACCATTTCAAGAATGAGGATATTAAAATAAATAATTGGCCTTTCCGTATCAAGACAGTACATTGTTATGGTAGTAATGTGAGGAATATGCAGTCACACTGAGCACTCCTACCAAACAGGGGTTCAACATACAGAGCATCATAACATGAGGGTGATGCTCACGTGACTTCCACAATCAACTGAAAATAACTACAGTTACAATATAAAAATCGATGAATGTGTAGCTGTCCATCATGTGTCACTGTATTAGATGTTGCACAACTTATTCTTCCGTTCTCTGCCTGGGGGGAAAAAAAAGGACCAAATAAATGAAAAAAGTGAGATATTCTGTGAGAAGATTGTCACTTTTTGTTTTGTAACATGTTCGTAAATATTTGCCTTGAACTTTCAAATTTAAGAACTTGAAGTTCTGTTCTATCCCTCCATCTATTAACCTGAAAAACATTTCCTACTCACTCGTCTGCATGACTACTCAACAAAAGAGCAGCTGTGAAAAGTTTTGTCACGCATGTTCACCCAGACGTCTAGATATACAGTTTCAGGTATGGGAATCTTTACTTGTTTTTTTTACACTCTTCATGCAGAAACCTCGCATCTATGCACTAATGACTAATGGTCTTTCTTACATCTGGCAGAGCAACAGTAACGTTATCAGGGACGACTACACACCTCACTTTGATCCCTCAAGACCTGCCTGCTAAATGCATGCACACACACACAAAGTGAGAACAGAGCTTACTGTGAGTATAAAAAACGAGGGCGGACTGTTTCAAACAAGTACTTCAAAAAGTCACAAAGAACATATCAAAGACTGAGGCACAAAGCTGCCTTTTTAAAACCCAACAATACAAGTACCAGCAACCACATCTCTGGTCTCTACTGCCATACATGGCATAGAAAGATTCAGACAACTATGTTACAGTATAGTAAGAGGGCGTTCAGTGTTTACAGGTCATCTAGTTTCAAACTCCTACTCACAAATATATTTAATACTTTGTTTTCTTAAATTAGGTATTCTCAACAAATCTATCATGACAGGGTCTTTTTTTTTAACTCATACAGTAGCTAAAACACACTGATGATAGGTCAACTTTACATAAAACCCTGTACAAGTCATTCAAACAATCCATCAAAACAATGATTTAGAAAAATGTCAGTCAGTGGGCTTTAATAGAGGGTAGACTATGAATTACCATGTTTACCAAAAACATTTTGTGGGAGACACTATGATCCCTTTTGAACAAGAAATCGGAATATTTGCAGGGACTATAAATCAGTCGGAGTACTGGAGATCTAAGTCTACTGTGCCGTCTGTCACCACTAACCTCACCCGCTTGGGTTTTGTGGGACCCATGGAGTGAGATGGTGCAACAGGTGCGAAGTGGGGTGCGCCCTGTTGTTCCCCAGGTGGGTACTGCTGCTGCATGTCTTTCCTGCAGTGTTCGTCCTGACCTTTGTGTCCTGAAAATCCACCCAAGGAAAAAGATGCTGGGCTTGAAAGCTGGGGCCCACGGGGCTCAAGAACTAGCCGCCCTTGTGTGCCCGAAGGTTCCATCAGGCAATGGTAGGTGTAGTTCGTTGAGCCGAGTCCTGGGTAACCGTCAGGCCCATCCCTGAGACCCAGGGTCAATGAATGGTCTCCACTGAAATTGAGTACGTAGGGAGGACCTTGACAGCCATAGGGGAAAGAGGCTGAGGAGGTTGAGGACTGGCTCTTGTGCGCAGCTGCTGGCGTACCAGGTTGCGTACTGTGGTTCACTTGGGGGCTGTTGTGCTGAGTCATGGGTGAAAGAGAGGAGCCGAAGCTGAAGTCAAAGGGGTCCTGCTGGGTGTAACATGGCTGGTGTTTGTCCGAAGTCGGCAGGTTGGATTTTTCATGTCTCCAACTCTTATCTTGTGGTAATGAATGACTATGTGTTACTTTGCTCGGAAAGAAGAAGGGTCTTGGCATGGTTGAAAAGTTTTTGTATGTCATGTTGGATTCAGCACTTTCATGTTTATCAGATGACATCTTGCTTTTACAAAAAGACTGAGGAAAAGAGGTGCTGGATTGGTTGAAATGAGGGGTGGAACGGTTGGGGGTGTTGGGCGTAACAAGGTGGCTAAAATCTTTTCCAAACCCTTGAGCAGACATGACACCTTTGCCGTCTATATTAAAACCAAGTCTCTGATTCTGCTGGGGTTTCTCAATAGCACCTGATTTTGTACCGAGTGTTCTGGACGCGATGGTCGGGCTGCCAGCAGCCAGGGTGTCTTTACAAGGAGCACTGTACAAGTTCTGACTCTGGTTCCCCCCTTGAAACTTGAGCACCCTGTGAATAACTGATGAGGTTTTCTCATGGAAGTTGAACGGATTGTCTGGAGGATTGGGATTTTTCACAGTGAAGAGCTGTGGAGATAAGAGTCTGTTAGACATCTGAGGTGATGGAAAAGACTTTGTCGAACAACTGTGGGACAATCCTCTGACTGGGTTTGGCTGACTACTACTTGAAAAAGACTGAGTTCTATTCGGCATGGCCATGCGATGGAAGGGGGCTGGGGCTTTATGGTTAGTCTGGCCTTTTGACTGGCTTGTGCTCGGCTTGACGTAGATGGACGGCTGTGTTTTAGCAACAGGATGTTGAGACGTAACAGAGGACGACGTTGCACCAAATGGCCGATGATTGCCAACAACAGGCAAGGACTGAGGTCTGAGGTCTTCTTTGGACAGCCTCATTGCTGGATATTTACTCATACCTCGATCTTTCGCAGTAAAGTCAGAGTTGCTAAGAGATGAGAAACTGAAACTGGGATTTGGGGGGTTTCTGTAATTTGAGGTATCCTTCACTTCACATTCCATGGGAACAGAGTCACTTTTGGAAGAAATTAGACTAGGAAAAAACTGCAGATCCTCACTGGTGAAGTTATTCCCTGGACTGGGAGGGCCAAGGTACGGCGTCTCGGTCGTCCATGTATCAGACGGGCTGTGAGAGAGGGGACTGCTGAAAGGATCTGTGGGTGGATCCAGCGAACAAAGATCTGATGGAGAAGATGGAAGGATGTTCTGTGGCTGGTAATAACCCTCAAAGTTGAGACACTGAAAGTCCAGGATATCATCGCAGCAGTTTGTGAAGCTGGGCTCACCAGAGAGCATGTTATCTGCTGTTGTGAATAGAGGAAACTGGGATGGGGGCTGGACGACAGAGCTAGAAGCGTTGGAAATGGCTGTCGGCTTTTCCAGAGTCTGGGACGAACACAAGCCTTCAGAGAGCCTGGAGAGGCTGTTGTCAATTTGTTGGAGAGTGTGACTAAGACAAGTGGTGGGTGTTTCCACAGGCCCACACTTGCGAGTTCTCTCCATTTTGTGCCTCTGTTTCCTTCCACCACTGTTGACCTCTGGCCTATCACTGATTCTATCTGCAGCCAAGCACATCATTTCAGTTTTACTGTCATTAAGCGGGGAAGACAGGGACAGCGGTGACAATGATAACGAAAACGCTGGCTGTTCCGTTTTCATCAGGGCAACGTGGTTGTTCAGTCTCTGAGAGGATGGGAACTCTTCTTTGGGCTTAATAAACTCAAGACATTCTTTTCCTAAACGGTGACCCTTCATCTCTTTCTTAACTATGGGCTCTACTTTAAGCTCAGTGTGTAAGAGCTCCTCTTTGCTGTCCACCTCCCAAATATCTTCCTTCTTTCTACGTAGTTTAATTACTGGTAGCGAAAAACCATTAAAATCGAATTCTGGCTCCTGTTTCTGTTGGGACGCAGTTTCAAACAAGCAACAATTCTTTTTAAAGCGATCTTCTATTTTTGTTTCAACTACAGTTGGCAAAGATGCCTTGTCATTTTTTTGACACTCCATTTTTTCAGGCAGCTGCTCAACTCCAGACAAAAGCTCCCCATCACGCTTCTCCCTGAGTTCTACTTTGTCACCAGGAGTTTCACGTACAATTTCAACATGGCCTAGGACTCTTTCATCTTTCGCTAATTTTGCTTCTGTGGAGACATTAACCTCTTGCCTTTCACACAACCTCTTGCCTCTTTTTTTTAAACGATGCAGTCTGTTCTTTGACTTCTTACTAGCCTGCACGTGAGCCTGGGCTGCCTCCATCTCCGTGTTTAAAAGCGAAACAGAATCCATGATGGCTTTAAAGGGATCGCATGTCACCAGCTCGTTCCCCTTCTCCGTTTTTAAAGCCATATTTTCAAGTCCTGCACTTTGCATCTCCCACACTCTCCCTTTCCTCCTTTTGAAACGAATCTTAAAATTAATGCCAGGCTTCGTGTCCTCCAGATCACTTTGATCGATTAATATTTCCCCCTCATCTTTTATTAGAAATTTATTCAAATTGGAATTTTTACCTAAATGGTCTTGGATCATTACCGGGTTCTCAGTTTCTTTGTTCTTCGCAAGCTTGTGACTTTTGAGTGTCCGATCTTTGTCGACGTCATAATCTCGCCTCTCACGTTTACACCTTCGAATCTTCCTCGATACATGAACTTCATTAGCTCGGGGGCGTAGTACTCTGATTAAGGAGTTGTGTTTTGCGATGCTTTTGGGGTTTAACTTCTGGAGTTCTGTTTTTCTAAATCTTCTTTTGAATTCTCTTTTCACTTTAGTACCCTTCCCTGAAACCGACGTCAAGTCCTGCATCCGCAACGGAGACGAATTTAACTCAGTGCCTTCTTTAGAAGCTTGATCTGAAGCAGAATTCAAACCATTTTCAGAGTCTATCTCCAGAGAACTGCGAAATGTGCGTTTCTTCAGAGGTATGTTGGACTGTATGTGAGCCTGTGGATTGGTATCTGGATGCAAACTATTTGTAGCCTTTGCTGAGCTGAGGGAGCTATGAGGTAGTGTGCTGATGCAGGAGGCCAGTGGGTCTTTATGCCTCTGTGTTGGATGAAGATCTAAACTATCATCACTCAAATTGGTCTTAGCTGTAGCTGGAACCTCTTTGCTCAAGGGTCCCTGGGTGATTTGTTTATCTTCTTTTGTTTTGGCTGATCTGGGCCTCAGCTTTTGTCTTCTCCTACAAGTCCTCTGCTCTGTGCCATTTATCTCGGCCTGTTCTGCTTGCTCCTCAGCGCTTGGCATTTCTTTAGAAGCTTGGGTGGATACACTTCTTCCAACAACATCCTCCTGTAATCTCATACCTATTAAGGGTTTATCTCTTCTTAAAATATCAGATAGCAGTACCTTTGCCTGCTTAATGACGATATCCTTTTGTTGACTTTCCGGATACTTACTCGCACTACTCGCCAATTGTTCTGAGAGTTGAACAACTTTTTCCTCTGTACACGCGCCTGTGACTTCATTTGTAACACACTGGACGTTATTTTGTTCTGTGATTTTTTCACCGGACGCTATTTTACATTCAGACTCTTGCACTTCTTCTGGGGTTCTGTTACTTTTATATTCTATCACTATAGCTGCATCATTTGTCTCTACTTTCTCCCCTTCAATATTGCCTTGTACAATACGCTGCTGCTCATTTTGTGCAAAAATCTTCTCTTCTTTTGACACCGTTTGTATCTCAATAACCTTGTCATTTCCCCTTTCCTCGCTGTGACAGGAATCACCAACAGTTTCACTTGCATGTCGCTTCCTTAGATTTACTCTATCGGTGGCCTTAAAAAACATTTCCCTCACCCCTCTGTTACCTTCAGCTGTGCAGGCCTCTGATGCTCCTCCCTGATTCTGCTGCGATCTCGACACTCTTTTTTCTGACTTTACAGTCAGAGGCGCTGGTCTAGGACACTGGCTTTGCCTGCTCCTTCCTCTTATCTCCATTCCTGCTTCCCTTTCTTCACATGTCTTTACTGCTTCTTCAATCTGTGACACTGATAACCTTTTTAGGTTGACTCTCAGGTATTGCTTCAGGGATATCAATGGATTGTCCCCCGTTTTCTTTGAGCCACCTGTGGCATTCTGATCCACTTCTAACAAGGTTGGCGCGCTGATGGTCTTTTGTGCTGTTTGCTCAGCAGCTGGACTTTGAGCAGATTCAAGGCTGCAGCACTTGTTACTTTGACTGTCTGTGGGTGCCTTTGCAATCTTCTCTTGTTTTATTGCACCGCAGGATTTCTCGATCTCCACAGCGTGAGAGACTGTTGTATTGTTAGCTGTGTTACTGGATCCAGTTTGCTGAGTGAGCGTAACTTGAACCATGCTCCTTGTTCTTGAAGAGGTCCTCATTTGGACTGGCTGCTTGTCCACAACTTTTACAGACTTCCGATTTAGACCACCTCTATTTGCCGATGGTCTACTTTTCTGTTGATCTGATGCAGAGGTATTTAGAGTGAAAGGCTTCAGGTTGACCACACTGCTGTTATTTTCGTCACCAGCAGAATTTAGAATACTCAGCCGGCTATCTTGTAGGTTCAATTCCTCCAGCAAGGCCCTTTCTTTGCTTTTTGGATCCTTACAGCAGAGTAAGAAATCCACTGAGTGATGCCGTAGTCTGATTCTGAGGTCTCTCAGTGTAACTTGGGACAAAAGAGGAACCGTCCGATGCTGCTTGCCTGTGGAGGACTTCAATGGGGACTTTCCTGACCGTCTGTGTTTCTCTCGTCTCCACTTCTTTGTTTGACTCAGTTTTCTGTTCTTCAAGGCATTTCTCCTCATCTGCTGGGTAAAGGAATTCCTTGAGGGGATGGCTAGGAATGAAAGAGAACGACAAAACAACAGTTGAACTTGAAGCTGCTCTATAGTAAATTGCATTTCTTCTGCAGATGTGTACATATGCAACATAAGAAGGTCGTGAAAATCATGTTTGTTTAAACAGTAGCCAAAAAAATAAATAATTCAAACAACCATGTCATGGATATGATCTAAGTAACTGAACACAGACCTTGAGCCAAGATGTGGCTGTGGAGACACAACAGTGTGATTTCAAGAATCCTGCTCATTAAATAGCTTTAAATAATTGTCCATCCTGTGAGCAATTTAATGCAAAGCAGATGCTAAGGTAGTGCTAACAGAGTATATGATGTTCAGTAAGGTGCGAGTTAAAGTTAACAAATATGAATAGTGTACAATCACTACACTAACTGTACAATACATGTTTTAGCTCATTTTTCTTTAAAAGAAACAACTTAGCATGTCAATTAGAGAAGAAAACATTGAGGCAGCACTTACACATCAGTTTATAATTTGGATGAAACCACAAAGACCACAAACATTCATCTGGAACTAGAAATGTAAAGCTTGTTGCAAAGGAAGTGCCGTTTCCAGCAGCTGAAAATAAAACATGCAACAGCCAAAACAGCTCTCATGTTGCACGCAATCCTCCTTCTGTTGCAGTGTGCTACTTTTAAATGATCAAAAAAACATTATATCTAGTTCAAATACTCAGTCCCAGGTGAATATCATATTCCAATGTATTTGGTTCTGGATGATTACATTCACAGTTAATTACAAAGCAGCTCAACACTCCCATCTGTTTAAAAAGAGATTATGCAAAGCTGAATTTAAGCTGTAATCTTGATAAACTTGGACATGTCATCAAAGGATTGTAATTTCTAAAATATATAAAACATACGTTGTGATTTGCAGTTGGATTAGTTTTGAAATACATCTGTGGTGCTGACTGGGTTTTTTAAAGACACTTGTTTTCTATTTGAAGTAGCTGACCATCAATATTTTTTTTTTTGACTGATCTGAGAAAGAAAATCCCTATTCGGTTACCTTTAAAGATACCTGGGTGTGTTCCTGGTGTGATCGGCCTCGGAGGAAAGTGACTCTTCTCTCTGTGGTGACGAAGGTATCTCTCTCTCAGGCGGTATTTCTGGCCCACAGAGTCTTTTGTTTCTTCACACTCAGGCTGTTTCCCTTTGTGTCTGAAGTGGCCTTCTCCATTCCTAGAAAACAAGTTTTTTTTTCCATGTTGGATGCAAGAAAACCTTCAGTATCGAGCATAAAACAAAGTACAATAAAGACGATGTCTGATGCAATGATGGACACACCTCTCACAGGTGCAGCATTCACACATTTCGTTGCCTTCGCCAAAAAAGCTGGCGCCATAGTAACACGTGATCTCCTCCCCAGGTGAGATGGGACGAATCACCTCAACACAAGCGTTATTCTTCTCACCAGGGACGAACTGGGTGGGTGACAAGAAAGAGAAAGACAAAGAAAGGTTGGTCCCCCCATGGGATACTTCAACACAGCCGATAGGAAGCACACTGAGAACATAATACTGTTTCCAACATACAGTTATAAATGAATAAAAACATAAGATTATATATGGAGTAATAAATATTTTTCCTTCAACTCGTCAACATTTTTATTGAATGTGATAAATTAATATTGATGATTACCTTGCAGTTCGGTTTGCAGTCTTCAGGCGAGAAGGACAAAGAGAGACAAACACAGAGAAACATTTTTTGGTCAAATTAATCACTTCATTCACAGCAACGAATGACACATTTTTGATCAGCTGCCATGTACTTATTCCTTTCTGCAAAGTCTCAAAGGCTAAGCTGAATTACCCTCAAACATTATTGAAATATGCTGTCACAAACTGCCCTGACCTGTGGGAAGATTTAACTCAAATTACACTGGATAATTTCTACAAATTACAATTCAGGCCGCGATGATGACTGACATCTGGCCTAAGAAGAAAGCTGCTTGTGCTGATGTAATCATGGCCCGACTTCTATTCCATATTCACGTAATCAAATCATTATTTCAAATAATAATTTTACATGAGTTTTTCAGGCTGCTACATCTTGTGTGATCAACCGATAATTCATTTTGTCTACAAAATGTCAATAAATATTAAGCCACAAGTGTCCACAGCAACCTAATTGACTCTCTTAAATGTCTTGTTTTATTTTACTTAGTCCAATATCCAAAAATATTCAACTTATTATACTATAACCACCAAATACTCACATTTTAGAATATGGCATTGGTGCATTTTTTCTTAAACCATTAAACTATTTAACAACAATCAAATAACTTTGAAATTAATTCTGTATTAACCACCTTACAAAGTAATTATTCTACACTGAGCAGTTTGATTCGTGATTATATTTAAGAGTCAGATTCAGTCATGACAATAAAAAACTTCCTCTACCGCCCTTTAATTACACATTTGCTAGTGATGTTTACAAAAATTAATTAACGGAAAATCTGAGTTTTAAGTGTAACTACGCATCACACTTGTTTACCTATGTAAAGTAGATTTCTTATCCAAACTGAAACAGGGAACTGTGTAAGAATTGACATAAAATACAGGTTGAAGGTAATCAGGGAACTGCACGTGTCAGATTGGGGAACAGCATTGTCTCCTGAAGTTAAGGAAGTTTTTATATATTTGTCATATATGAATAAATTATGTTCTATATATTTATTAGATAATATATCAGAGTATCTACTGTAAGAAGAATTTGTTTTTTAATCTAGCTCTCAAATTATATTTGATAATTTGTGAAACATTAACATGACATGTAAAGATCAAATCATCAATTGTTAACCATATATAATGCAAAACTTTTTGAATACATAATAAAAATTATTATAAAGATTTTTCCTTAAATTGGCAGACATTATCTCTCTTTCATGAACTACAGTATTCACCAAGCATTAGAAAATAATTTACTCAGTCTCGTTGTTGTGTTCTTGCGTTAAATTTTTTAGCTGTCAGTCAATTTAATTGTGTTGTGATTATAATTTCCCACCTTGTGTTTTGATTGTTGGTATGTATGTTAATTTCTTCTAACATTTGGATAACAGACTGCATCTTAAAAAAGGTGCTTCTAGTGAAATGTAGTGCTGATTAAACTCACGGACCAGTACTCCTATCAGCGATGACAACTTTGAGTTGAGTCTGTGTATATATGTGCGTGTCCTTGGAGGAAATGAGTCTCGAATGCAAACACACTCACCGTGGTTAATGAAAGCTGCAGGTCCAAGCCAGAGCTGAGCGCAACGTTTGCGTGTAGAATACATCACACTGAAGTCGTTGACTCCTGCCCTCAGGACTGCACTGTCGTTGGGACTCAGCTCTGCTATGCAACCCAGCAGGACCTCCACCCGCTCTCCTGGAAACCTGAGGAGCAACATTTTGAACTTCACAAATCTCCAATTTAAAAAGCAACACCCCGGCCAGGAAACTCTGCTGCGGCAGCGACAGTTGCTATTCAGCAACATGCTGCCCTAACAAATGCAATGTTCAATTTCCGAGTTATTACCAGTGCCTTGTTGAGGTTATCTTCGCCCCATTGGTCTCTGATGAGTATCTGTCACAGGAGTCTATTTTCACACCGCTATCCAACAGGAAGGCACTGAGGTAGCGATAAACCTGCAGACATCACAGATGGGGTAGATTGTGTTAACACATTCAAGTGACAAATTCACGAATTTATGGTAGCTTCCAGTGAACCTGTGATGTTATATGATACTGATGTGTAAATTTAAACATGAGCCTACGTGTTGTCTCAGCAGCTCCTGCCGATGGTTTCCCGAAGCACTGAAGTAGTCACCAGCCAGTTCACCCACTGTCAGCGCCTCGAACGTGGCATTGAAGTCATGCGTACGCTGAAAGCGCAGCAGGGTCTCTTTCAGGTTACCCCATCGCCGGATCTCTGGTGGGGGACTTGAGGAGAGAAAAGCAAATAACAGCACATAAGAAGAGGAGAGTACCATATTCTAGTTTACGCTGTTGTTGCTGCATTATACGAAGAGGCACTCCTGGTATTTAACAACTGTTCATATAATGCAATTTAGTCAGGCAGCACCAAGTGCATCCTGTAAAATGAACATCAAGTTGGATCAACAACTCTCTGAAACAATTACAATAAAACAAAACTTTGTGACCTTCAGTAACGTGGGATTTCTAGCAGGACAATCTGCATTAGACTGCACCAGCTTTGGCTCAGTGTAACAAACAGTCTGACAAACGGGTGTCCGGTCAGAGTAAACAAGCAAAGACTGTATCGATGTGAAACAGAAGGGCTTAATGGTTATTTGGTTAGGACTGATCTGAGGAAGCGTTGGACTGTCCGTTTGCTTAATTTGACCTGACGTTACCTGATGTTCATCTTGTGCGTGCTGAAGCCTAGCAGGGGGTCCAGCACCAAACCGGTGGCCAGGTCATCGGTCTCACACAGCTCCTTCACACTCATTCTAGTGCACCCGTCCATTGCCTCCCACCATCAGCATGCTGCAAACACAGGGTCAAAGCAACGCGCTTACATCAACAACAACAAACCAGCAACCACTAGTTGTGCATCCCTGCAGATCCAGCCTGTGAATAACAAAGCATTAGCTGCCTGCTCTCTGGTTTAACACACACAGAGCCACGACGCTCACTGGGACCAATAAATCACAACGGTTAGTATCAGTTAGGAACGCGCCTGGGTTCCCCGATAGCATCCATAGCATATTAGCTTAGCATGTCCGCTAGCTGGGGAAATGGGTTATCGTATGAGAAAGCTAACATGGTAGCACCAGCTGTGTGCAGCTAACGTAACAGGACTGCACCCGATCGCTAACGACACCCAGGCACCGAGAGCCGAGCTGCTGCTCTCATGCACACTGGACCCGCGGCATTCGAGAACATACCTGGGAGGTTTGTGTGGGCAACGAACGTTTCGTCAGATGGACAATTAACCGAGGGCTCGTCGCTTGCTCTGGCTCCCGTCCGCCTAGCAGGGAAAGTTAGCCTAGCAACACAAGCAGCTAGCTTCCTGCTAGCCCGAGCAGCCGCTTGCGAAAATGGAGTCTCCTCGTCACTTCTGGAATTTGCTGGTTTGTTGACGTTTGAAAAGTCCCAACCCGGACGTCAGGGGGCGGGAACGCGCCACGCACGGGGTCCCGGGGGCCTGGCGGGTCCGCGGTCTGGGGCTCGATTCCTGGAGCTGCACAGGATGCGTTTAGTTGCAAAAGTTGATGAGCTGCGTACGGTGCAGCCGAACTATCAGCAGGCCACGCCCACGCGTTGCGCTATTCGCTGGGGTCAAGGTCAATTTTACAAATCGAATTGAGAGCTGCCCGATGATTGGTCAGACTCTTAAAGGGGCGGAGTTTTCCGATGCGGTTAGGTTTCCCATGTTGATAAGAGCAGAGTATTTACTGAGTGAATCAGATTCTCTCAGCGGGAGCGAAACCACCACATGTAAACATCATAGACTGTATAAGCGCTCATTTAACTACAGATCGTTAAATGAAGGTTGAGATTATTCAGGACATTTGCATTAAATTGTAATAAGTGAGTGACTCAATACACCAGGTTCGTGTTCCAGAGGATCAGATTCATTTCAAGTGGAGAAATTCTAATGAATATAAATAAGTGATGTGTGTTAGAGTGAAACATTGAGCTTTTGTTATAGGCCAGGTCTAATGGTGGCCACAGAGAATGTAATATAATTTATATGGAAGTTTTTCATAAAACAAAAAAAAAGTCAGCATCTTGTTTTTTGTATTTTTCAACTGATCATTTTCGAGATTGTTACTCTGCTTTTAATACACGACAATACACAGAGCCAACAGAACGTCAGATACAATTATTGAGAGATTCAGTTCGCAGTGATACTTCCTGGTATTACTTAATCAGGTATAAGTTAATTAATTTACAATATTACATTTCACACGGTTTAAAATGCAAAAAGTGTGTACATCCTATGTTTGATTCTTGCCATTCTGAATGATTCATTATTTTTGAAACGTTGAGAAAATGCTTTCTTGGAAAAATGTATATATTTTTACCTAAGAGGAAGATGTTTGGGTGGCTACGATATAATGAACTTAATATACTCTACTGTACATGCAGCTCTGTGACCACGGATATCAATCCAATGGTTTAAATCATCATTAAATTATGTTTTATCTAGAGTTATACTCGGGAAAGAAAATGTGTATTTCGACCATCAGCTCATCTGGAATGTCTTCAGTCGAGATCAAGAAACTCCCTGTACCCTAACTCCCACCCCCCCTCCATTCGCTGGACAGGTTTCAACTGGTAAACAATCCAGAGTAGTGCTACTGCATATTTTACAAGGCGTAATTCAATTCAAGCTTCCAGGAACCCAAAGGCACCGCTGAAGTGTTTTATATTCCTGAATGAATTCACGACAGACCCAAACCAAGTTTCTGATGACTCTTAAGGTAATCATCATATGCAAACACATTATCACTATCTGGAAGTGATTTGTAGATATGTGGTTGTCTTTGAACTTGTTCACACTCCCAGCTCATGTACAGCCTTTTATTTTTTTCTCTTTTTGGTGATTGGTGTGGGGATGCATGGGATCTAATGTTGCGGTCTCATACATGAGTCTGATTCATAAATCAGCCGGAGGATTAACGATGGGTGGTGACTTTCCAGTGGAGGACATATGTCAGGCCAAGTTGTTATAAATCAGCAGCTCGACACCACTGGCAACGCTCAGCCAGCTGATGCAAATGTTACAGATGTTACATCAGAAATTTGGGCTGCATAAAACAATGTAGATTTTGATCTGGCTGCATTTCATGTGATCGCAATAAACTGATGCCAAGTTTTGAGTCACTATTAAACATGCAGCTGTTTTAAGCTCATTGCCTCAGAGACTTTCTCACAGCATGCTTTGAATGTTTTCCTCCCCAGCGAGTGACAGAAAACCATAAGAGATAAGCAAAAGGGAAGAGATAAAGAGTGCAAGGACGGACTTGCTGCCCAGCTCCTGCTCCAGCCTCACTTTTAAATCTGAGGAAGGAATATGCTGGGAACATGAATGGAGACAAACTGTCTTCCGTGCTATTTTTACTCTTTACGGACCAGTTTACGCTGGGCATGTTCAACTGAAAGATTCTTTTTGATTTATGTGCTGTCTCAGCAGGACACATCTGAGAAATACATCGGTAAATATAACTCTGAAGAAGAGTTTGTACCCTCAGGCCAACCAGACCTCCAGCACACACCTCACTTCTTAACACACTTGCAATATCTGCACTCACTTCTGTTTTTGTCACTTTATCTGTCACGATTACCCTGAAAAATTACTGCTTTTGGAAATAACTTTGAAATAACTTTGTTTTGCAAATATGTATTTTCCCTACCACTATTGATCCTTAATTCATCTAGTTTATTGTTGACCCCCCCCCCCCCCCCATTTCCCTGAAGGTTTTTCCCTCAAATCTCTGTGCATGTGACAAATAATAAAACCTCATAATCTTATATCACACTGACATGTTTATCAGACAGTAGAGGCAGCCTCTGCAAAACCAGACGGGTGAATTGTCTGCCCTGAGGCAAAAAAGACGCGGGGAAACGACACTCCCAGTGACACCGTACAAATACCAGCCAGCAGGCGGTGGCTTCTTTCACTTTTTCTGGTGAAAGTGAAATGTTACATTGAATTTGAAAAGGAAAAGCAGACACAGATGTACAAATTCTATGTTTTTATTTCTACCATGTAACAGAGACAATTTGTGATTGATCTGAAATCAAATAAAAAATACAGTTAATATCTGCTGTTTTCGTTTTTCTGTTAGTTGTATTAATCTATTTCATATTATCTAACCAGTGACAGTGCCTGGTGCAAAACATCCCTGATTGATTAAAAAAACCCTACACTATAAGCTTTGCAGTGTCTAGCATTTAAATTTGTCTTTAAAAATATGAAAAGGGTGATTAAAGAGCAGATTATTGGTAATAACAGTAAATATAGAAATAAAAAATAATAAAGCAGAGGTTATACACTTGTGGGAATGGGAATGGAAGTGGCCTTTATTGGACCTTATATTCGGATGACAAGAGACGTTCCATCTTTTATAGCACTATATTAACTCCTGGATGAGTCACTTCATTATTTTTGAATTAGTGAATGCAGATCTTCTCCACAACATCATAATGCTCAGGCCTTATATTAACATCGACTTATGCTACCAGACTTTAATACCCGACATTTCTGTACATTTTCTTAAACATCATAGGTGATACGTCACTTTATCCAAGAAAGGTGGGTCTGCATCAGTTACAACTTAAAAAGAAAAAAGCGTCAAAGCAACAGATCACTGTGAAGGTTAGCCAGCGTGTGAAGACTGGGCTCCGCTCATTTTAATTCAATTTTCATTCAATTTCAAATCTGCAATCATCTGACTTGTACACATTCTGTGATACTGGTGTTTTAAGCATGTATTTTTCATACTTTACTGAACTCTCACCACTGAACTTCATTCTCATGTAAATATCACTTCCTGAGTTGATCTAACTGGAGGCAAATTGATTACTATTTCCAATAATGTTGTCTTCACCTGCCCCACCCCGACACAACAACCGACGCAGCATTGAGTGTTAATTATCTGTTAGAAAGCACAGCAGGATTCCTTACTTTCTAATTAATTACATTACTTACAATAATTTCATTAAGAGAAAACAAAAACAAATAGTTTCTGAGGTACTGAGGTGAAAACGTCTGGCACAGAAAATGGAAGTGAAGCCGGAGCATCTTCAAAACCCTCTGCTCAAGTGTGCACGAAGCTCAGCCGGACCAACATCTACTGGTTTAGCAATCTGCAGAGCTGTGAGTCTGTGTTTACACTTGGACAGAGGGCTTAAGCGTGAGGACCGACAGCAGGCAAATGAAACAAGACACACCAGTTATGTAATGATGGGAGGAGTTACTATAAATGAGCAGTGAAAGACCCTGAAACACTGTTTTTTTCCCACCAGTTGCAACAGCCTGTGCTGACCCATGGACTGCTTTCACTGGGGAAACCCTGTACGCCAGCTGAAGTTAAAGGGGGGGTGCAAAATGGAGAACGTGCTATGAAGCGATGGAGAGAAATAGCTTATATTAACTTAAATAAAAAGATTTTCTCAAATCCGCATTGAATCAAGGAAAGTGATGTATGAGGGTTCGGTTGTCTCTGATCTGTTTGCTTGTGAGCTGCTGAAAGAGAATGGTTTTGTGAAAAGTGATGATTTTACAGAGCAACATCTCACTTATTTAATTGCCGAGCGGCAGAAGCTTTTTGTCTGGGAATAATCTGGCACTGAAACCAAAACTTTGAGATACATTCAGAGGGGGATTTGCTGCACATGATGTTCTTTGTTAAATCATGTTCAACTTCAGTAATAATTTGTGCTCAGATTCTCCATCAGATTTAAAGGGCCGTGTCTACAACTGTCTTCACTTTGTTGTATCGTGCATGGTTTGCTTTGGCTTCATGGTTAAACAAGCCCATTCTGGATGTTTTTTTTCCTGGATTCAAATGAAGAGGACTTGACTGAAAAGGATTCACCAGCTCATCTCCTTTTGAAAGCTCCTGATCATAACTAAATGTATGAAGAAGCTTGAAGTCATTTTCTCCCCAGTAGCCATCTGGAGTATACAGCACTGTTTAAGATCAGAGCAGAATAAATACCAATTAACTGAGAGCTGTCAGGTCTCACATAGTATGTACGAGGCAATTAGCAGCAACAGCAGCTCAGTGACGGAGCTTCTGTATCTTCCTCAGGTTTCTAAACATGTGAAATGCCCTTTTGCTTCAACTGCAGGCAAACTGGGGCTAAAAATGACACTTTCGACCTTAGAAGCAATGGCGAACACAAAGTGATCAGCGTGGTGGCATAATTAAAATAAATGGTTGTTTTTATTCATCTTAACTTTCAGTGAACTAAAAACCAAAGAAGAAGAAGAAAAAGAATTAAACCAAGTTGGTTTCATATATCTACAACAGAAGCAAAACCATTTCACATCCATGACTGTTCTCAAATCAGTTTTCTAAAAGGAAAAAAACAACAAAAAAAACATGTCTCATGGATTCACCTGCACATATTTCCCCCGGTGCAACCAGTGTATTGTATGTGCCGTTTCTGTTTGACCCCTCCCACCCCACGTGCCCACCCATGTGCCCTCCCTGCCCAACCCCATCACATAGACACACACAGACCTCGGAAAAACAGGATGTACAAAAGCTTTTGTTTAGCATTAAACAGTGCAGGGCCTTAACATAAACAGCCAAGGCTCCTTTCTCTTGCCCCTTCCTCTCCCCCTGCACCCAGGTTTGAATTTACATCATAGATAGGCTCCAACCAACCTCTACAAAATGACAGGAAACAACAGAGGGTAGCCTAGTGAAGGAAGAAAAAAAAATTATAATAACGCATATACAGAATATAGAAATTACTTCTGTATCAGTCGCACTTTTTATACACATTTGCACACAAGGAATTACACGCAGACAGCCAAACAAACTGTTAAAAATAGTTTTAGAGAGAAGAAATATGATTGAACCCTGGACACTTGTTTGCTTTTGTTGCTGTTTGGTGACAAGGGAGAAACAAGTTTGGGAGGTAGAGGGGGAAAAAAGAACACTGGGCCGACAGGGGGGTGGCAGGTTGTTGGAGGTGAACCCAGTGGGTGTTATTTCTTGGCCTTGGCGGCCTTGGCTGAATTTCGCGGCGGAGTGACTGGTCTCCCAGATCCCATTCCTCCCCCTCCGCCATAAGGATACAATTTCTTATCTGCTGGTTTCAGAATCTGTGAGAGAGACAAGAGCAACAATTAGGTTTACATTAATTAACTTTTAGTAGAGATACACCAGTATTTCAGTATTTATGTCGTACAATAAATGTAAACAAGATAAAGTAAAACAGATAGTGTGAAAAAGGGAAACATTTCCAGCAAATTAGGTTCATTACACAATGAGAAGTATTAGCACACGCTCCATTTGAAGATAAGATAACCCTTTTAATTTCCCCAAGGAGATTTGTTTCCTCCGCCTGTTCACAATCCACACAGAAACAGAGATATGTTCACACAACAATACAGTCATCTCCTAACCCACACACACACCTGGAAGGAGCACATGAGCGTCTCATCCACACTCATCATGGCACCAGCGTTGTCAAACTCTCCACAGTAGTTGGGAGCCGAGAATAAGGTGACGAGCTGCCTCTTCGCGAAAAACTCATAACCATCTTCCACGACCTTAGGATGGAGATGAAAAAGTCAATACTGCACACAGTGTAATGAATAAGAAGCAAGACAAAATACAACATGCCAGACGGTCACTTGGATTGTAAGTACCATTGTTGTCCAGGTGGTTTTGAGGTTTAATCATAAGATTTTAATGCAAATTTTTTGTGTTAATTACATACGCCAAAGAGTTTATGTTTTCGTTTGCATTTATTAGCGGGATTAAGCAAAGTTATTGGAGGAAGATGAACCCACTATATTTTGTTGTGGCTCTGAATCAGAGGGCAGATCCTGGACTTCCCCCCTTTTCTAACATTGTGAGACAGGACGTTTAAATCTTTTGTTGATTTCTCAGAGAAGAATTCTTGGATCTTGATGAAAACTATCAGGAATGTTAAGGGGACTTTATGAGTTTGCACATGTTGGTGAATTTAAATTCAGTTTCATATAGGAACTGTGGGCCATGGGGTATGCAGTCTGAGGGACATTCTAGTTAAACTGTGTGTTTATTAAAGATGTTGGACTGGACTGAATTATTATCAATAATCACCTTCTAACATTCCCCCCCGGCTTCATGTTTATAAATGAGGAAATTGCACAATATAAGAAACATCTCTCAACATACAGCTGTATGAATAACCCTGACAATGTAAATGGAAAAACTGTTATTGTTATCTATCATTAGTGTATCTTTATTCCTTACTAAGGCTTTAATCTCTACAGAGTAAATCATAAACATTACCTGATGTGCCCTGCATATTAGGTCCATGTCGTGTTTGTGCAAAAATTTGGCCACCACATCTGCCCCAAACGTGAAGGAGACGCCGCGGTCGTTTTCCCCCCAGCCGAGCACATCCTTGTCTGGGTCGGCCCACAGCAGGTCACACAGAAGACCCTGGTCAGGCACGTCTGTGGGTCGCATTACTCTTCGGATCTGCTCCATCGACTGGAGGTCAGGAGAGAGACCTGAAACGAGGACATGCACGGAACACACTCTTAGTCTGGTTCTCATTAGCTAATGGGGGCTTCACTGCATCTTCTGTTAAGACCCACCTCCATGACAGCAGAAGATTTTCTCATCTACAATGGCAGCCACAGGTAAACAGTTGAAGCAATCTGTGAAGGTCTTCCACAGCTTAATGTTATACCGTCGCTTACCTTTTAACAAAACAGGAGAAAAAAAGAATTTAGTAATGTTTAACAGTTCAGATTTGAATTGTATGCTTTATTCTATCAACAGGCTCTGTGCACTTACACTCATCGTAGAAGCCGTAGATTCGATTAATAGAGGCGCATTCATGATTGCCGCGCAGCAGGAAAAAGTTCTCTGGATATTTAATCTTGTACGCTAGAAGCAGGCATATAGTCTCCAGTGACTGCTTCCCTCTGTCTACGTAGTCACCCAGGAACAAGTAGTTGCTTTCTGGGGGGAAGCCTCCATATTCAAAGAGTCGGAGCAGATCATAGTATTGACCGTGGACATCACCTGCAGGGGGCAGCAGAGAAGAGTCATTAAAACGCTGTACTTCGCTGATGGGTGTAGTTGGTTTCACATGCAGAGTCGACACTTACCAAGTGATACAAGTAGTCATAACAGACGATGAAACCAGGCAGATCGTGAATAAAACCTCACATGATGACCATCCTACCCGCCTCATAAACTTGGTATTTCAGACTTAAAGCTTCACAGAAACTAACTGAGCATTACTCACCACAGATTTTGAGGGGAGCCTCTAGTTCAAGCAGGATTGGCTGACTCAGGAAGATTTCACGGGATTTGAGGCAAAGGCCACGGATCTCGGTTTCTGACAGCTGGACATTCTTTCCTGGCCGAGAGCCCTTGACTGAAAAGAAAAGGAGACAGGTGTTTTATTGGAGACACAATAACACAACAAAGACACAGCGGTGGTCAGAGCTTTAAGAAAGACTCCTATAAAGAATAGCAATGAAATCTGAAGCTGGGACTTTGAACCCTCCACCGGACTGGAAAGCTAACACCTCCCACCAGCCAAATGCTAGTGAATTCTGTGAGCCGTCGACTTCCAACAGCCACTTGAGCAGGTAACCATATCATTTAGAGGTATAACTCTATAGTCTGTAATTTTGGAAACCATACACCATCACAAGAGATTCACCTTTTACTGTTCATCAAACCACAACACAACAAGATGCGCTTGTGTCGTATGCGAACAGATTCAACATAAAAAAAAAAACATGACCAGTGGAAACTAGTCTGATGAAAGCTGCAAAAGGTTTTGCTAAAGTGGCAGTTCAATTTGAAGCTGGGTGGAAGATGTAAAACCCACTTCCTCCTTCTGGCAAATGTAGCTGCAGCAACGACAATGCACACACATAATTAGGGCGCTCGTGATATAGCCTGCTGAGCAACACAGAAATAACAAACCACGGGCTGTTATAACACTTTCTGTTGCTGTCACCCAGAGACGTCCACTGATACAATCTGCAGAACTGAGCAGGTCTATCAGGTCTCTCTCTGTTTACACTTGGAACACACACACACATACACTGAATAGAGTCAAACAAATGATCAGGTCTGGAACATAAGTTAATTTCCTGACAGAAATCTTCTCTTAAAAGGTAGAAATACAATGGGCCGCTGTGGCTCAGGGGTCATGGCGGACGTCCTCTAAATCATAGATCAAAGTGCTGCACATAGATGCAGTGTATGAAGGTGTGTGTGAATGTAAAACTGTGCTTGATGTAACTGTTCTAATGTCTAGTAAATGATACAGACCATTTGCCATATCAATCAATCGTCAATATATGAAGCCGGTCAAAATTCAGATCAAATATTTGCCCTTTGTGTCTGACTGTGGTGTTGTGTGTGAAGTGTGCACTGTGGCCTTGTGCACGACTGATCCTGATGGAGTTTGGATTTGGGGTTGTTTGTAACATCGACAGAATCAATCGCGCCTCCATCCCTACATCTGCTACATGACAGCAAGGCACCTCCCGACACAAACCGCAAGAGTGACGAGCCTCCGTCCCACCTCACCAATCCTACACGGGCTACTGAATAGTTAATGTACGTGCAGTGTTGAACAGACTGCCTCCGACTATCTCAGTGACTTTGTTAACAGAGCTCTCTCAAATATGTTTATGAAATGGATTAAACAGACAGTCACAGATTAACAGACGTATGAATGTAAACAAGTAAAGCAAAACAGCAAAAAAAAGTATTTTCAGCATTGAACAAGGGAGTTTCTCTCAAAACTCACGAAATGCTTGCTCGTTATGGGAACTGCTTCTTGGTCAAAACTGAGATCAGAGTTACAAAGTGGTTATCCATCCACAAACAAGAGACTCTAGTTGAACAAACAGAGCAATGCCACCAAGTCCAGGTTCAGATCAAGCTCATATCACTTTTTTAACTAAACATGAGCAAAATAACACCTTCAGAGTGGGTTTTAACTTGCCATTTCATTATTCAACTTGTCTTTCAAGTGGGCAATTCAGCCGGGCAAAAATAGGAAAATTAACACTTTAATTTTTGGCCATATTGTAAAGTCATTTATGTGAGTAAAGAACACTTGATTGGATGAACCAGAGCAGACCCTTCAAAGACAAACATAAATTTAGAATGACTGATTTAACTTGCGATATCTTAAACTGTTACTTCACTGATCTTATTAAGTATGCCATTAATGACAGCCCCTTATAAAAAAAGACAATGGAGGAGTGAATCATATGTAAGAACTCTGAACTCAAGCGATAATAGTCAAGATAATTTCTGACTAAGAAATTGTTCTCGTAAACAGAGGCACAGACTGTGTTTTTAAGCCATGATTGGAGTATGTCAGAGATTACTTATTGTGTTACAGGAAGCACCTGACCATCAGGACTATCACCCCAAACGTCGTAAATGTGTTTGCTTGTTTCAGACTGACACAGCAGCCATTTTCCCGTCCCGTGTATATGTTGTTTAATGGCAAATGCACCTGTCTTAATGGTGCTTGCAAAGCACTTGGGGGAGAGGCTGAGAGTAGAAATAGACAAATGGGTGAGGAAAACTGGCTTATCCTGGCATGACACCAAAAAACAAGGTCCTAAAAAGTGAAAAGTAGGAATAAATACTGCAGTGCTGCATGTCACTTTAACCTGGATTACAGAGGGCTAAGCCCTGACAGAGCTTACTCCAAAGTTAGCCACATAGTGGGCAACAGTGAGCTTATCATGCGGGGTACAGACAAAAGGCTTTCCATTGCGCTGATCAGGGGACAGAAAACAAAGAGCTGGACCAGCACGGCAGAAAAGCTGTAGCTGCTGCAGGGGTGTTGTAATCAACAGTTGGTTTGGTCCAGTACTCCCGAGCCAGTGTTGGGCCTTCAGCTCGGGCTCATGTTAGGCCATTTTCTTCAGACATGCTGTAAACAACTCTCACTCCTTACAGTTAACTCTAGCTGTACGCAAGTAATCCAATTGAAACTGCTCATTATCCAAACACATTTAAATGGTTTATTTTGGAAACACAGTGAGCTAGCAAGGGGGTTACCTCTGTGTCCACATAGGAAATCAACCTGCTGTGGGATAATTTTCCAATCTCTTAACGTGTCACCTGCAGTGGGCCGGCTGTTCTGGAGTCTGCTGTAGTCTTAGAGTGGATCAACGTAAGAGTAACATTAACTGGCGAGTGGTTGCTCTCAGTAATAAAACTGCTAATGCTGGAAAAGGTCAAGTGAGTTACATAAGAGGATATAAATACTGCCATTATCAGGGTTGTTTGTCTTCTTCTGTGTTTGGCAGACAACCTTATCACAAACCTGACCATAACAACCCGTGTACAAAACACTCCAGTCTGGTCCACAGTCAAAGTCAAACTCCGTGTAGGCACCATGAGTGCATATGCATATTTGTCAATAATCCCAATTACCTCCACCAGCTCAGCTTAGGCCAGTCACACGCAGTCTATACTTAAGACTGTAAAGACACAGGGGCTACGGTCACATTTGTTATGAGAGTTATGTCTGGGAAAACTCTCTGTACCCTACACTCCTTAGCTACTGACCAAAACAGATTCTGATACTGGGACGAAATGTGCAATTTAGAGCCGTAGCCAACAAATACAATGCTGCTCCTGTGAAAGTCACGCAAAGATGATTCTTTACAACAGTTCCACTGGGGAAACACGTACATGCGTGTGAGTCGGGCAGAGTTTTCGCACCCAGCACACCGGCCTTGCAAGGACAACTCCAGAGGTCACACGCGCATTTCCAGTGCTCTTTAGATGAACTGTACAGTCGACTCTGAAGAGATTCATGCTTCTGTTTATTGTCCTGCGGGCTCCTGTTACACAATCATCATGTGGCTGTGACAATAAAACAGCCCTGTCTTCCCTCATACACACAAAACCCCGACCATAACAAATCTGTCTCCACAGACTCTACACAGTTGGACATTTAAAACTCTCTATTTAGGAAGGAATGGTTTGTGTTGAACTTGCAGGGCCACCATCTCACAATCACTCTGTATCTGCCGTGAAACGTTTCTACGTCAAAACCATTCCACGGCATTTGCTTGCACCTTGAATTATCCAGGTGTTTTGCAACAGCTCCCCTGTAAACATGTAAGGCTTTTCCACCACGGGACTACATGACGCTGCTTCACTGCAACAAGTTGTGTATTAGTCGTTCAGGTACCGCTTAAAACTGCAGAGAAAGATGACCAAGAGATTCACACGATAGAATAGCTAACACGTGCGTACACCTCTTTAAGTCACTCTGGGGGAAGGTGGTGGCTGTGAAACTGAAATCAGATCCTGACACACTGCAACTGGAACAGTGAACACAACACAGGGCAGTCTACCCCAGTAACTGAGAAGCCCTCATGGGGAAGGGCAGAAGAACTACCCAACACCATGGTTCCCCAGGAAACAAGTACCAATGAAAGCAAACGTTTAAAAGGCCAAAAAATTAAACCCCTTTTTCAGAGTTGGAACTTGTCTGAGCTGAAATACAAGAAAAGTCAGCTGAATTATTAAAAAAAAAAAAAAAAAGCCAGTAATGTATGAGAATGGGCATCAAAAGGTGCCAGTGATGGAGCGTCATCTACCTCCCCGGAGCTGCTGTACTAACACATGCATGCATTTCAGTTGAAAACTGTATGTAACGACTGTCATTTATAAAAAAAAAACATCACCTAGCAAAGTAAATGTGGAAAGACTGGATTCGGTTTCACTTCAACCTTTCATCCAAGCCCCACCAGTGCGAGGTCGGCTGCTAGCACAAAGCGTGGCCGCCTCAACTTCGACCCACTCACCTGGGCAATAAAACACACATTTCACCGGAACACACATCACTCTCTGTCTAAGCGGCGAACAGAGCCGCACACTGGGCTCGGTCCTCCTCACCTTCCAAGAGACGCTGAATTATAGAGTCGATGTTTAATTTGTCCGGCTCCGCCATTTTCTTTATTTTCTGACGTTCCTCGGGCGGTGGAGACCTTGGTTTTCCGCGCGGCACCTTGGGTTCGGAGAGCAGAGAGAAACACACACGGACTGGTTAGACAGCTGCTGACAGGAGACGCGTCGCCTCCGGTCGGGGAGCCGCCGGGGGTCTCGCAGGGAGAACCGAGCAATGGAGGCGGACTGGAACAATCAATGAGCTCATGCGAGCCTGCGCTAGCCTAGGTAGCTGCTAGCCAAGTAACGTAAGCTACGGAACTGCAGCTAGCGATATAACACGACTCACGATGAGATGAAGTCCTCCAAACCTGGTGTCAGCGGCCCTCTGGGTGAATGATGAGTAAGTCCTGGCCCCTCTCCCGCGGTTCGCCCGGATCCCTTCGCTCTCCCCCCAGGAACTTCAGAGGAGGATCGGTTCTCTCCGAAGTGTCTACGGTGCCAGAGGAGGCCGAATCAAACCCAGCTCCCCCTACGTTTCTCACAACCTGATTGGTCGGTCCCAGCATTTACAGCCAGAATTCTCGCATCTGATTGGACGCACGCTGGGTCCGTCTCAGACCGCGCCCCCAGCCGTTTCCAACGTCATCACGGTGTTTCAGTCAGAGCCGGAAGCGCGCCACCGTGTGTTTACAGTAGGAATTACACCGTAGAGCCTAAAACAACACCACAAGGTTGTTTCATATAACATTTGAAGTTGATTTAAATGGTCGATTACAATCAAGAATTTAAATATTGAATCGAGTTGAATACCCTGAATATAATCCTCTCAAGTTTATTTATAAAGCACATTTTAAAACAACTAGAGTTGACCAAAGTGCTGTACAATAAAATAACAATAGAATAAGGGAAGACAAAAAAAAACTAATAGCAACAGCCAATAAAAATAACAGTAGAATGAAAGAAGATAAGAACAAAACACAAAATAGTAAAATCCACCCAATAAGCTTAACGTGCATCCACAATTCAATCCCTTTGATTTACAGAGAGACTAAATGAGCAAGAAACAAGATCATTTAAGATAGGATTAATAGGTGAGACTTGTTCTAGGGCAATCAAAAGACAGAACAGGTGGGTCTTTAGTTTATATGTCTCAACAGAGGGTGGGCACTGAATTGGTCTGAGGATCGAAAGGGATCTGGGGATGGGAGGGGGGCAGAGGAGTTCAGATGGGTAATGGGGCCCTGAGCCGGGTCTAGCTTTTAAAAACGATTAAAAGATCCATTAAATCAATCCTGTACTAGTCATAATTAAATAATGACCATGGTTTTGTTTTTGCTAGTAATTAGCACAACATGTACAGTACTCAGCTGACATCACAGGGAACCTTGGGATGAGTAATTTACAGCATTTTATACGTTTGCCATTTCAGTTTACATTAAATTTCCCAAAACATTTACATCATTTTATCATCATATAAGCCTTATTTCCACCTTAACTACCCACATGATTAAAACACATAAATACTTAAATTGGCTAATATTAACAATCCAGTCTTGTATTATATGATCTAAAAATAATTACAATGTGAATACATACTTAATAAATAATTCATGAAATAAAAGGATGAAATTTACAGTGCAGTGTAAGAAATTTGTAAATATTTGATAGATTTATTTATAATTTTTTTATGCTGAAACTTGTATCCTGTTATTTATTCATAATAAAGTTATTTTATTTATTTGGGAAGTTTAATAATGATGATATTAATGCCAGCAATACTACCACTAGGAGTGGTAATACGTATACTACTACTACTATTACTAATACTAATACTAATAATACTACTTATAATAATATTTATAAGAATAATAATACTTGATTCACTTAGTGATGTAAGATTATAAAAATACTAGCGAAAATAGCCCATTCATTCCGGCTGAATGAAATATTTTTTTATAGTGAATAAGATATATTTATATTTTATTTGGTATTTAAAAGTGCCGTTTTTGAGCAGCATCTGTTATATTACAATACAATACATGCACAATTTTTTTTGGATGTATGTTAAGTTTGTGTTATTCTAAACATGTGATTTCTCTTCAGAGAGAAGATCTCAACTAGCACCTGTGTTATTCTCTGCATGTGTCCCTGTCTGACTTTTCATAGAGGCTCCAAAGATTTCCTTTTCCTCATTTTTCCACTTCCCATGACCTACAAAGACCCAGCTTGTAATGTTACGCAAAATCCTAACACCCAGTCAGTCTCGGTTTCCTAAATCCAGTCGCCTCACATTCGTCATCGCAGGTTTCGACACATGTTCGTAGGTGTAGGGAGGGGGGGGGGGGGTCCAGGTAGAGAATCCCAGGTGGTATTTATTTGTTTAGACTGCAGGAGCGTAGAGAAAAACAGATGACTCATTTTTTCTTTCTCTGGCAACTCGTGATGGATACAACTGGAGTGATTCACTCATAATCGTCATCATCATCATTGGTGCAATCACAACACTGTCTCTGAGTGTTTTTTTATGAGTTTTCACCAAAAGAAACTGATACTAAAACATCACACCTTAAAAAAAAACAATCCCCATAGAAACACTGAGTTTTTCCCTCCGAGCTGTTACCAGGACTAAGGTGGAAAAAAGAGAGGGGAACACACACACAAGACAAGTCCAGTCTGGTCTTGAGGTCCTCCCCTCCTTCTGAGGCTCAGCCCCACCCTACACCTTACATTCCTCTACAAATACCCCATCTTATTCCACACGACTGTTGTACATCACAAAACAGCATCTTCAAAACAACGCACAGCCAGCAAGAGAAGAAGAGCCACTAAAAAAAAAACTTCACCCCAATTTTTTCAAGTTTTCACATCAGGTTCGGAGGCAAGGATAGAAGGTAAGCATCACTTAATTCCTTTATTCAGCGTGAACTCTGGGTCTGCAAAAGCTTGAAGAGAGCGAGGATGAGAGGATTGTTTGAGGATTAGTTTAATATCTTTTTATGTGCACTAGTAAAAAGGATGAAAAAAAATGCAAATTAACAGTTGAAAAGGGAAAAAACTATTCAAGGCTTTCATTTTAAACCGAGACACCCTTTTTGTCTGTGTCTGTGAATGATATGCATAATGTGACAACAGTTCATTTTTTAAGATGAAATTGCAGATCTTTGAGGGACAGAAAAAAACCTGAATCTGATTTTAATTCCACTGACCCACATCAGATTAGTCTCCAGTGTTTAATCTGCTCTGGAAGTTTGTGATGTGGGGTGGGTCACATATGCTTGGAAGTAAGATATTTTTGTCCCGGCCTAATTCCAGCAGAGGTGCCCTGCTGTCCCTATGTCTCCATTATTAGCTTCGCTTTGATATTTCACATTAGTAGACTAGATTTAATCGTAAGTAACTAATAGTCATTTTATTTGCGTGACATTTGTTGATTTATAAAAAGAAACAAAAAGTTTGTGTTTTCAGATTGTAAAGGACAAGCTGTAAACTCTGTTGGTGGAGAACAAAAGAAAGGGATTCGTGTTTTCCCTTTTTTTTATTAACTCAAATTCTAAATTCAGATTTTCCTTCATGATATGTGATTTCTTAAGCTTTGTTTTCAATTCACAGATATCAAAATGCGGCATATATAAAACTAAAGCAACTGCAATTAAACAAATTAAAAACGTAATTAAAGTTCAGGTTATCGCACTGCATCACTTTAATGCAAAGAAGTCTTCTGTTCCTCAGATTGACTTCGAGCTCCCTTTACTTTATTATTTGTATGAAGATTAATCGTAAAGTGACCGTTAATAAATGAGTGAGGCTGAGGTTTTCGAAGTAAGGAGATGTGAGGGAGTGGATAGGCAGGTCGTGGGCGGAGATTCGGGAGGCGAAGGCCTGTCGGGACATGAGTGTCTCAAAAAATATAGCCCTAAGTAACATTATCCATAGGCTTGTTGGAGGGAACAGCTTTCTGTCTTAGGAGTGGTTGTGTGTGCTCAGCTATGTGATCACACACACACACGCGCACACGCACACACAAATACACAAACACACACACACACACACACACACACACACACACACACACACACACACACACACACACACACACACACACACACACACACATAACACTACAGTAACAACAGATAAATAGCTCTTACATCCTAAAACAGTGGAAGACTTTCAACAACTCCTCCTCTGTAACAATAAGAGGGACCACTGAAAGAACTAGGAAATAAAAGCATGTAGTGATTTTTAAGGATTTATACTGTTGATACATTCATCATTAATTCACGTTTATGGACAGAAACAAACCGAAACACATCTCTTTTTGGATTTAAAGGGATCCACCCTCCTCAGATGAATTACCTATTGAGTAGGCCTGAGACAACATCACAATGATCTTGTTCATACCGTGGTTTTTATCTCTTTTGTCTTTTCCAGGATGGGATCTGTCGGAGTTCATATTGTGTGTGTGGCCCTCGGGCTCCTCGGCCTGATCGGGATCATCGTGTGCTGCGCTCTCCCTCAGTGGAAGGTCACCTCTTTCACAGGATCCAACATTGTGACGGCACAGGTAAATAAAACTTAAAAAACGACATGGTACAAATCTTAATGAGTGGGAAAAAAGACATCACACTTAATATTTTCTGAAAGCGCAGCAGTGAATGAAATCTCCTATAACGTCTTTCATGGGGAAATTTCACAACAATGTTTAATCTGAGCTTCATTTAATTATCTGACTAAATGTTTCCAATTTTTCCCACTATTGTATTGTTATTATTATTCAATCTACTGTTGGGTGGTTTAATTATAACAGTTCATCATATTTATAAGCTCATTATATTTTTTGTCAGACTTTGTCAGACTTTTAAACTAAAAGAGTAATATAAATAAAGTGGAGTAAAAACGTAATGTCTTTCTCAACTGTTGAGGAGAAGAAGTAAAATCTCTAATAAAATGGAAAAGTTTAACACAAGTTACATTTAACCACTGGACATGACGAGACTGATCTCTTTCTGTGTGTGTGTGAACAGAGGTCTCAGCAGGGCCTGTGGATGACCTGTGTGGTGCAGAGCACAGGCCAGCAGCAGTGCAAGAACTTTGAATCCATGCTGGTGTTGCCCTCTGACCTGCAAGCCGCCCGTGCCCTGACCATCATCGCCTGCATGATCAGCTTCCTCAGCCTCCTCATCCTGTTCTGTGGCGCTGACTTCACCACCTGCGTCGAGAACGAAGAGGCCAAACCCAAGATGAGCCTGGTGGCCGGGGTGGGCCTGATGCTGGCCGGTCTCCTGGTGATCATCCCCGTCAGCTGGTCCGCACACGTCACTGTGCGAGAATTCAACAATCCCATGTCGACCGGCTCTCCAAGTATGGAGCTGGGAGCGTGCGTCTTTGTGGGTTGGGGGGCTGGCGTTCTGCTCCTCCTGGCTGGAGGTCTCTTGTGCTGCTTCAGCAGGCGCCAATCAGGTGGTTCAGGGGGAACAGCCAAGTACTACAGCAACAGCGCTTCAGCCCCTAACAAAAACTATGTGTAGGGCCTAATGAAAGGGACTGGAGTCTGAGAGAAAGGATGGGAGGGGGATTTAGTTGGAGAAAAACTGGGAAGGAGCAAAGTAGACGACACCAGGGGAGAAAAACAGAGTAAATGTGTAAATATACTGAATTCTGATAATAACTGGCTCCAGTTTATTTCTTTTATATTCAAATGTGTCATTTTAGTTTTAATGTCCAGTGTGTTATATTTAGGTGAAAGGGTTTCTATTGACATAGACATTTTATATAAAATAATACTAGTGATGTTTTCACTTTTGTGTTTCATTTAAATTGTTAAAATTATTGTTTTCTTTATACTTGAATGGGCCCTATTATTTTTGATAATTTATATTAACATCAGGAGAAGGTCCTCTCTACGGAGGCTGCCATGTTTTGTACAGTAGTTAAGACTGGACAAACTAAACACCTTTTGAGTTGTTATGAAAACTGTAGGCTCCAACAGGTTCTCTGTCATGTTTGAAAAGGGATTGGTGGGTGAGGGGTATTTAGAGGCAACATGCAACTTCACCACTAGATGTCACAAAATCCTACACACTGAACCTTTAAAGCTGTTTTATTGTTAGGTGCTGGGTTATGCTTAAACTTTGTAAATGGAAGACAAATACTTTACAGGCCAAAGATTGTAAATGTACACACATGTAACACTTTGTAATCATAGAATAAAAAATGTGTTTGGCTTACTGCTTTGAAATATACAATATTCTCCTTTTCTAAATTCCCAATTGTCTCGAAATGAACCAAACAAGTGGAAATTAAACCTTCAAGAGATGATGAAAATGTGTTTGTGAGAAGAAAAGATGATCTGGTCTACTCAAAGATAAAAGAGGGAATTGACCTTTTTAGATGCACTACTGGCTGATGTTTCTCATGCAGTGTGGATCAACCATTCCCCTTCTGTGATTGTCTTCAGTCTTCTGTTTCTCCTTAATCGTTTTTTATAAAACTGTAAAAAACTGTTTTTAACCAAAGGCACCTAAGGAGGCCTCAGGGAGCATCTGCGTGCACTTCTCTGACGACACATTCTCAAACGGTCTTGTGATATTTCATAACTTTTCATGAAACAATTGTTATTGCTCCTTTTGTTTTGTAAGATTGATTAAGTGTGATTAAAAGTCTGCCTCATTCAAATGGGTGTATTGTGTGTTTGTTTAAAAAAGAAAAAGGCAAAAATAAATCATCGAAATACAGATTTTATTTCAAACTAAATGCATATATTAAAAAAGGAATTAAAAAAACAAACAATTAAACCAAATAAACAAATTCAAGCTTCAAGGTCTAAAGATGGATGTTGAATAACATCTCTTGCCCTAATCTCTCCCTTTGTGTCACAAGGATCAGAAGGTAACAACCATTCTTTCCCTCACGTTGTTTGTTCATCTGTTTGTCTTTTGATTTATTTCTCTAGTTTACTGCTTGCTCTCCAGCTCCCTCACACGCTGGGTCAGCTCCTCTATCGCTGCAGTGAGGTCCTTCACCTCCTTCCTCAACGACTGGACCTCCTGAGAAACAGACAGAGTTGGGATTTGATGGAGACTCATTAGACACATAAAAGTAGACAACAATTAAATATCCAACTATTGAAAACAGCACTAAAAACATTTACTACTAATCGTTATTTGATGAAGTTCAATTAAAGCAACGATATCCCAGTTTTAACTAGAGTGGAACCTCTGCCAAGGACCAACACTCGCTTTTGATTCAGTCAAGCTGCACCAAATCTCACACGCTCATCAGTCGTCTACATATGCCTGATGTGTCATCGGGATTAATGAATGATTCTCTGGGAAATTGGGGAAAAAACTTCACAAAAACAACCCCCTTATCTCACAATTTTACAGAACGACACTGCCCAAAAAGTTAAGATGATTTTCCTTGGCCCATGTTCATCCATCCACTCAATTTGTCAGTGGTTTATGCATAATCCTGCTCACAAACAACAATGAAAACATAATCCACCTTGGTGAAGGTGAAAATGTTCTGCATTCACAACAGAATTATAATCAGTACTTAAGTATGTAAGTAAGTAAAAGTACTCATTATACTGAAAAATAGTATCCATTATTCTTATATAAGAAAACTTTATAAAAATGCTAATTTAATTTAATTTTAGTGGATAATTTATGTAAAGCTTCAGATAACACTTTGATCCCAATATAAGTTGGTGTATGGTTTTAAAAGTCTCACCCCGCTGTTTTCTGGTGGACCCCCAGCAGAAGCAACCGTGGTCTTCAGGAGAGTCTTGTGAACTTTGAACTCCTTGGCCTTGGTGGTTGCTACGAACCCATCCTTTAGGGATATCAGAATGGGCTGGGCATTCTTGCCTTGAAACCACTCGTCAGCTTCGACCGAGGGCTCAGGGCCGATGGTGTCCGGGTACAGATCCTCCTGGAACAGGTCAGACTGCGCAGGTGGAGACGACAGGGTCAGACCAAAAACATGCTGAAATGATTCTGGACTAACTTTGCTTGGTTAACACTTGATAAAGAACTTTACCTTGCGTGGTACTGTCATCACTATGGGCTCACATTTCCTGTCATGGAGTTTGTAGAACCTGAAGGGGGAATTATTTGTTCAAATCAGTTTCTTCACAACTCAGGTTCTTCCAAATACTGGACACACCAAACAAAACTAAGAGTCTACACTCATGCAAAGCAGTAGACTGTGAGACTGCACAGCAATACTTTCAGTACAGAAAGGGAATTTCAAGAAGCATCTTTTCCATTTGAAAAGGAATCCAATTTTAAGAAAAATATATTTAACTTTGACTATCATAAAGCAAATTTCAAATTGTAAAATCTGAGTTTGTGCATGTGCATTAATAGAACATTTATGGGAAACAAGATATAACAATGATATGCAAATGATTCTAGCAGACGGAATGTTTTCCTTATTTTAAGAGTAAAACCACTTGTACAACATCTTAATTGATCTAAACGCTACAATTAGAAATGTAACTCGCTCATAAAGACTAATGTCACTGATTGACCATGTGTTACCAGCTTAGTTTATTTATAAGTATTAAATGTCCGGGTTTGCCTGATTTGTTTTGCAGGTCATAAACCATAGAAATTGGCCAATTTAAGGTGCTGGTCCAAATGTTAAGGATCACCAAATCTGCCATGGGAGGGGTGGGGCCTGACCACAATCATCAGGATATATCCTCTGGTGACTATGACCATCTGTACAAGATCTTGTGACAACACATGCAGTTAATGTTGGGATATTTCAGGTTGCATCAGCTAACTGAAACACAGACAGTCATGCAGCCAACACACCTCAAAACTCTCAAATTGCTACTGTTGGTTTTATAGACGCACAAACCTGGCAATTTCACACTTGTTGACCTCCAGGCCTCTCTTGGCCATGTATCCCATCCCCTTCTGGCTCTCCTTGCTGCTGTACATGGAGAGGTAGTGAACATAAGGAGCTTCGTCCGTCACCTCAAAGTACCGGATGCTGCTGTCCCCCTGTGACGAAGACATGACAAACAAGTCAGCCCTTTGTACGTGTGGGACAGCGTCAGAGTGAGACAGCCGCAGAGTGGGAACCTCATTTCATCAACTAAAGCTAACCTTGCCACAGAGGTAGACGATGCCAGTGTCCGGGTCAAAATAAGGCATAAGGACACCGCTGCTGGTGTCCAGCTCCTGCAGGGTCAGCGGCTCACCGAAGTTCTTCTGTGAGAAGACATTCACATACACAGAATAAGTAATCACATTACATTTAATGCAATATCCCATATAAAAACAAATAAGGCTCAGGCAGTCTGCGGGTAAGCCAAGGATTTAATGATGTGAGCTATTGCTGAACAACACCGCCCTAAATGCTGTAATGAGGCTATTGTGAAACAGAGATGTTGGCAATATAATAAGTAAGTGCCAAGACAAATAATTATCAGTCTGAATGCACCACAAAGTACAACTGGAGAGATTTTCTCACCATATCTACGATTGAAAGTCTGATCTAACAAGCATTTGCTACTTCGGTAATGTCCATGCTGAATTTATGAAGTGAAGGTATGAACCAGATTAAGTCAAATCACAACTTGGAACCTCCAGCACACAAACACTGAGGGTGAACTTTAAGTGAGAAACATATCCATAACAGTTTTTAATAAACAATGTCTCACATGTATTTTTTTCTAATTGCTGACAGGTGATAATGCTCTGGAGCAGGGTCTTTTTAAGTCTAAGACTGTGGATCTCCCTTCAAGGCTTGGAAAAATATGACCCCCTTAAAGTCACTGTAGCCTATGGGAGCATGACTATTCTATTCGATCTATTCAGAATTCAACAAAACTTAAACCAAATCTCACATTTATAGTAACCACCTGATTTATTTTGAGAATTCCTGTGAAACCTAATATATAGATATATATTTTTAGAAATACTGAGATTTAGGTTTTGACACTTACCGGATCCCAGAGCGCCACCTGCCTCTCACTCACACGACTGAAACCCGTAGTGAGGATCTTGCCGTTGGACACGAACACGGCCCTGATCGGCCTGGAGCCCTCATGAGCCTTCTCCTTCTCCTGTTGATGTGAGAGGCACAGTCCAATTCATCACCACTCAATGTTTCTATAAGGGCCATGACAACTGCAGTAATTCTATTATCATGACTTTTATGAAACAAACTGTCAAACAAAAATAAATGATGGAAATGATTTCTTCTTATGCATTAAATATTTAGAAGAAAACTATATTAAATATATAGAATCATTCAGTTTAATCCCAAAATTCAGGTTTCACACAGAAATCCAAGTGCGTAAAATGTTCATGTGAAGAGAAGCAGAGGGACAAACCCATTAAGAGCAGCAACACAGTGATTCTTATATCCCAATGGTGTTTTTGTTTATAATATACCATCTAATGAACTTATTCACAATATATACTCAAAAATGTTATTAAAAGAAGAAGTGTCATATTTTTACGTCAACTGAAATGGAAAACATTAATAGAAAGTAAATCAGTTTTTTTTTAAAAATGTAAGCTGTTTTCCAGTCATACAAATTTGATAATCTGTTTTCTTTAATCATCAGACAAACAAAAATCAATGATTGGAAATGTTGAATTTCATTATTATGTGATCTTTTAGGCTTTTTGCCCTGATCACGATGACAGTTAAATGTCGGTACAGATGCCCGGCAGTAAACCTACAAAGAGGACGGTGCCCTTGCGTGGGTCCAGCACCCGCATGGTCTTATCCTTGCAGGTGGTGAGGATCATGGAGCCGTCCCTGTTCCAGCTGGAGCTGTAGATGAGGTCTGGGTGGACGGTGTCAATCCTCACCACCGCCTCCCCACGAGCCACATTCCACAGGATCACCACGTTATCACAGCCTGCATGGACACAACAGTGACAAATGGAGAGATGGGCAAGTATAATATAAAATATAAACAGTCTAAGTCGAATCCAGACTCATTTCAGCTCATATTCTGCCTTATCTTTTACAAACAGACACAATTCAACCTGGAGCAAGCTGAGTAAACGCATCACACTCCATTTCCTTAAAGGTTCAGTGTGTAAGATTTAGTTGAAAGGGATCTATTGGCAGAAGCTGAATATAAAATAATCCTATATTTGATTCACTAGTGTGGTTCATCTAATATGTATAAATTGTTGTTTTCTTAATCCTAGAATGGGCCTTCTCTATTTATATAGCAATGTTTGCTTCGATCACTAAGGAAAGAAGAAACAAGCACACTGAACAGATCTAAATAAATCTTGACTGTGCCACAAATCCCTAGACATGAAAACATGAAAGCTTTATCGCAGACTTAAAGAATCAAATGTTTGTGTGTGAGCAGCAGTAAGAGAAAGCTAAATGAACATAATATCATATTTACTTTCCACCATATAGACTGTGCATACAGAAGGATGACATGATGCTCCCCAAGAGTGAAGCCAAAACGTTTAGATCGCCACCTGCTGGCTGGCTGCAGTGTAGGTTAGAAAACCCACCTCTTCTATGTTAGTAAATGAGACATCAGTCAAACTAAAAATAATCTGTATTTTCTCAAAGTTGGTTTCTGTCATTTTAGGTAGTTTTTATCCCACTGATGTTTGTTCAAGTGTGCATCTTCCAGTATGGTTTGGTAGTTTGGTTTCGATTAGTTATTTGATGCCTTTAAAAAATGAGGTGAAGCATCATGATTGACAGCTGACACTGACTCATGATTGGTTGAGTGCGTGTATTGGCAAGACCGTGCTACCACTGCTCCATCCTTTTTATTCAGTCTATATTTTAATTTCAATAGAAATGCATGATGATGAGATAATCCTACTCTGGTCCTGATCACATTATTCTGTGGTTCAAATTAATTGTTGAATTGTGTGTTTTTTGCTGTACCTGCAGCCCTCAGCTGTTATTGTAGTATTATCTCTACATGAGTTCACAGTCTAACACACACACTGAGCGGTTCAAAGTCAAACCAGAGTCAAAAAGAGGGCTGATCGTTTCTCAGAATGAAGACTGTGGGTGGAGCTGTGAGAACTTCCTGTTCCACGAAGGTGCGAGTCGCATTCAACAGAACATCTGTGAGCTTTCGTATGTTTATCCCCCCCTGGTTCCTCTCATGTACCGGATGCATTTCTGCACAGGCGCTCAGCGTGAATGTGTTTTTAGCGGGTTTGTGAGGATGAAACGTGGGTAATACCTGCACTCATCAGCACATTGTGGGCAGTGGGGTGCCAGCTCAGGATGCCAACACGTTTGGAGTGGCCGTTCAACTTCACCACGGGCTCTGTGAGAGAGGATGTCAGCCCGCCATCCGGGATCTCCCAGATCTATTTATTCACAAAGATATTAGGGCATGAATCACGGTACATCACAAGAATGTGGGTCATGCCATGCACTGGAAAAACATAAAAAAATACATTCATGTTTGCTGTTGAAACATTGTGATGCTTTACCATGACGCTGCAGTCCTCAGAGCCGCTGGCGATGATGTTGTCATTGTGTGGACAAAACTCGATGTCCAGGACGGGACCTGTGTGGCCGCACACAGTGGGGTAAGACATGTCGATACGCCCTGTCTGCAGAGAGAGAAACAGCAAGAAAGATGTTGAATACGACATAAATACAACACAAATAATACAACAATCACCAACGAGGCAGCTACAAAGCAGTACATAAAAATAATCTTTTCTTTTAGTTTATATATATGTAATAACTCATAACAGCCCAAAGTCAAATAAAAATATTTATATATATATCCTCATTATAACCTTAAGCAGGGAAGAGAAATATTTAAGATATTTGTAAATTAAATGTAAGACTTCTTAATCAAATTTAAGACCTTTTTTTTAGGGCTTTCCAATACCTGCAGAGAACCTAAACACATCAATTCACAAGCCTCATATCGTGACAATTCTGACCCTTGACAAGGTCACAGGGTTTGTGGCCCAGTCTCCACCTTCTTTAGACTCATAAAACGGAAGAACGAAGTTGCAAAGCGACCAACATGCCGTAAGAGAACTGCAGAGAAACCATGATGATGCCACATCCTGCCCTGACTGAACTGACAACAAACTCCTAATATGGTGAAAACCTCTCAGCAGCAGAGCGAGTGACGTGTACAAAGACTCAATGTCACTACTAAACTTCCTTATTCAGCTCTATGTGTGAAGGTGACTGGCAGTATTCAAATTTTAAAGCCTTGGCTTGGTGTTACAAAAAAAACACATCACACCACCCTGCATCTGATATGATCAAAAGTATTTATAAGTGTGAGTAAAAACAAAAGTGCTATGAGGAGTCAGAGATGTTTTTCTTCTTTGTGCCAATGTAACCATGGACGGGCCTTGTGACATATACCTTGCCCATGGGCAGCACGATGAAGGATCCTCCGCCGCTCGCGTCCACGATCATGGCGACAAACTTGGGGTTAACGGAGCAGAAGCCGCTGTCCCAGGTCATCTGGGAGATTCGGATGTCATCATAGCATTGGTCAGCTTTCAGAGCCTGGCCAAAGACGTGGCGGAACTTACTGCTCCTCACAACCTTCCTGGACATGGTGAACTGAGACATAAAGAGAGCCATATGAGAAAGAGATTAAAAGGAACAGAGTTGTATGTGTTTCAGGCCAGCTGAAGTGAGAGATCTGATCAACAGTTGTCATTTGAAAGCTGAATGAAAACAGTGACCTGTAGAAGGTCCACCGATGTCACTTACCTTTTATTATCTAGGAATTAATGTGGAAATAAACTGACGGGCAAAAAGCTGACGACACAGTTCAAATACACGGCAGATAAAAAAAAAAAGAGGAAGGCAAAGCTTTCACAACTCCTTCCTCTCGTCTGTCTGAAACTGGCCCTCTCTCCTGCTCTACACTGCGTAAATAAGTGTGCATATGCTGAACACAAGAATAGAAGACAGCAGTGTGAAGACAACACACGTGAAATGCAATGCTGTTTTTCAAAAGTCGACTTGCACAAGCTGTGTGCTTAAAATTGGTAGATCAACTTTCCCAAAGCGACAGTTATACCACATCCTTCAGAGTGAGCAAAACCACGAGCCCTTCTGAATTCTCCTTCACCTTCCTCTGTGCTGTCACAGGCTTACACACTTTAAAATATTTAAATCATTTCAACCTGCACCTTAAAACACATTCCGCAGAATGAATGAACCCTTCATCAAAGCAGGAATCGAACTTGAATGAGTTACGTGATCAAATCTAGCAATAAAGCATTTTAATCGCTACCTGCTGCGAAATGAACAAATCCTGCATCATCGAGCAACAGAGCCACCAATCAAAAACACTGAATATGTCTTGCTTTACCTCCATTTGTTGATTTTACTTCCTGAAACATGCAGCCGCGCCTAATCTTAGAAGCTCGGAATCAGAAGAAGCCTGCAACAGTTTTGCTGCATGTGCATCACAAGACCTCTCCGGCTGCTCTGCTCTAATTTAATAATCCTTTATAGAGTGGGCCCTAATTTTATCAGGAGCCTAAATGCATGTAAATCATCTCTCCCTGTCACTGTCTCTCTCTGTTGTGATGGAAAGCACTTCCCTCTACAAAGTAGGAAACTAGAAATAGGAGAAACTCATGTGATCGTGTGGAACAAAGACAAAATTCAAATCATATGATAAATCTATCTAATACACACAATAGATATGTTCAGGGATGCTCTGCGAGTGTAAGACAGATGCTGCAGGCCTACCTGGGAGTTGTGCGGGGGGGCGATACAGCTGAAGGAGTTCCGGCGCTGCACCAAACACCCTGTCACCAGAATAAGGACTTAGAGTAGATGGTGTAGGTTAAAGTACATCACAGAAAGACATGGAGGAAGTGAGAGTTACAAACGAAGGTGGAAGTGGGAGGTGCCTGCTCTGACATTTGGGGTTTGAAAAACTGCCGGAGGCAAGTGAAGGGAGGTTTCAAGAGATCAGAATATTGTACAATTTTGTTGTAGTTCAGTCATATCAGTTGTTCAGGGGCCACCTTGGTGTCAGAAGGACTTCATTTGAATGATCATAAAAAGGTTTAAAAGCTTCAGATGATATGCTGCATTGCTGAGATGCACCGTGTCGGGCGGAGGGGAAGTTTAAATCTGACAGGAAAGGTTTTGATCATTACAACATAACGACGAGACAGTAGGGGAACTGCTGAGAGAACTTCATGATCACAGTTGACTTTTTTTTAATTATGGTAAATGTAGGACCCGGTGTTTGGTTTTAGTGTAGAGTTTGAGCCATACTCCACCTGCTGGCCTCTTTGCATTCATTTGAACCTAAGGAAATCAGGTCGGCTGATTCAGTCATTTCTTTTATCAAGAGCATTCCTGATTTTACTGGAATTAAAATCTTCTTTCAATTGCCTAACTTAATGAAGTTCAATCTTGAATTAGTGGAGAGTTAATTTAATGTCCTTCATAGGACTTATATTGATTTCCTGGAAGTTTACTCTTACCTTAATCGTAGAGTCATTCCTTTACTAACCTAAACCCTTACCATCATCTTAACCTAACCTTAACCTTATCATTTCTTCACCTTAAAATTCAATAACAATGTGACTGTTCAAACAGATTTCGGACCCCAGAACACGAGTACTACCTGGACCACACACACACACACACTTGTCAGTAAATAACAGATTCACTAGATGCAGTTTTTAAAAATATAGACTTCAGTTTATTGCACAATCGTTGCTGGAGGAGTGTGAGAGCCTGTCTGTTACACAGGACACTAACGATGGACAGACGGGTGAACTGTAGGAAAGGGACAAACTGTGCGTCTGTGTTCGTGCACATTATTTTGCAAGCACACATACTGGGTTACGAGGCACTGAGGGGATGCAATCAGAATCCCCTCAGTGCAACGGGAGAAATGGACTGGACAACATACAGATTTCATGCTTGAATGGGCCTGTACACACGTGTACACACATGGTCTGGAAATGTTAATGAAAAAAACGCTGCAGGATGACTGCAAACCAGCAACGACAGTTCAACCTCCTGTCATTTGGCTGCAGTATGGCTACAGTAATGCCTACATCAGTGCACATGAAGTTCCAGTAGGTGGAGCCACACTGACTCCTTTTGTCATTTCAAAAATCCCTTGACAGCAGATATGAAGAAACGATAACAGACAGACCCTCCAGAAAGCTCCCTTCATCCTAAAGGAAAGGGCTCGTCTCATTATCTGTACATATAGACCAGTGTCATTATTAGGATCCACAGAATTACAGTAATCATAATAATCAGTATATAACAATACAGGTAATCCATTATAAACAGGTCGCTAACAGGCTATCCGGCACCTGTGTTATATTAAAAAATCAGAATTTAGTTTTCTTATTACATCATGTCATTTTTCTTCATTTAACATACAGACAAAAGAACAAGACCAATTTTTCTGGCCAGGATCCACTACTGTAACATGGTTTTCAGAGATTTCCTCCGTTTGACCTTCTGGCCAACCTGTCACCATCTGCTCATTATGTGAACAGTCTGGACAAAGAAGGCAGATGGAGGTAGACTGAAGTCTCGCAGCCACATTTCAGACAGCGGAGGTCAGGCCTGGGATGTTACAGCTACTGTTATGGCACCCTGAGAAGTGGGAGACCCAGGATGTAGGAGCGACACCCCCCATGAGAGCGGATCACAGAGCTGCTCTGAACAGACGCAGGTGGACTTCACTGTTACGTATCCTTCGGCTGATAATGCATAGATAGACCAGTGGCAGTCACGAGGTATTCACAAGCCCGCCAAGATTCCCCCCCCGCGACGGTCGCAAATGTCTTACCCACGTGTCTGAAAGAGCGCTCACATTTAAATGATCAAAAGCGTTCTTAGTTAGGGTCACAAAAGGTCAAACAAGTCTACATCAGCACTGAAACAGATTTCAGTGGTTTCTTCTGTGGTCTTCTCACTTGTCTCTCTTAACGTATTGTGTATGTATCAAAAATGAATAAAGGTATAGTTTCTGCCCTGTATGTGTATATAATCTACATACGCATATTTACATTATTTATATGGACTTTAAATAGGATTCAGAATAGTGTACTTTGATTCAAAGCCCTTTTGAGAACGATGAACAGTGCAGTTTATTTGATCGTGATGTGTTGCCTCCGATCCGCTCAGTTCAATCTGCTTCCTTTAGTAACCCCCCCATCCCCCTCCCCCATCACTAACCACAAAGTCATTTCAAGAAGCGAATGAACGGCCTGTGGATGGCTGCGATGAGCAAACCACTAGGTGACACTATGATACATCAGTTTCTGCTTCACAGCAGCTTTCATGCAGTTTTTGTCAGTTTCATTCAGTGGCCAGAAATACATTAATTTCAGCTTTTACATTGCAGCACGGTCATGGTCAGGAGTTAATCAGTGTGACAGAGGGAGACTTAGCTCGACGCACAGTTTCTGACTCTTAATCAAGGCGAGGGCAGGGGCGGGGTGCAGTCTGAGGCTTATGTACGTGATGAAGACTGAGGGAAATCCTTCCTCCTCTATGAGTCAGTGTTACCACAGGAAGCAGTGGACGTGCTACACCTCACTTGACGCTAATTTGGCAAGAGTGGGTGTGAAGGGATTGGCAACTAATCAGTGGGCGGCTGCGACTGTTGGCATGGGAGACAAGTGCAATGTCATTAAAAGGGTCTGACACTAGAAAAGAAATCAGGCTTCAGCCACTAGTCTTCAGCATGTAGATAAAGATGGACGACATACACATCTTGATCTCCCCCTGGTGGCTGGCTGCAGTATAAGTTAAAAAAACAAACCCAGTAAAAAAAGTACATGCAAAATTGTTTTTTTTAAGATGGTTTCAATTATTTAAGGTAGTTCTTATCACACAGATGCATGTTCAAGTGTTCTTGATTCTGATGAGTTTGGTTTAAATAACTTATCTGATGCAGCAAAATAGAGATCACGGTTGGTTGGGGTTAGGGTTAGAGTGTGTATCAGCTGGACCTTGACACCACACCACCCCATGACCAGTACTGCACAGACCCTGGCTCCATATGATGTAAAAATCATAAGATATCTACCTGTATGTTTGATATTTAGATCAATTTTTGTACACTGGGAGGAGGCTGAGACGTGTCGTCCATCTTTACGAAGGAACTGAGCAACAGTTACTCAAGAGTAGACAAAGCAATCATGAACGCTTCCACAGTAACATACACATGACAAGAGGGTGTAGGGGTTCATTCCTGCTCAGTCAGGTCGGCTTAAAAACAATCAGTAGCATCTGAACCTCGGTGCATTTTTAAAGAGTGCAAAAAAACAAATCAAGTTGCAGAGCAAAAGCAGTGCATTCAAACAAGAAAGTAGAAAGCGGCAAAAGTAATCAACCCCTGTAAACATTCAATATCTAGAGTCTGTGTTAAAGTAAACATCCAAATACAGTAGAGCTGTGTTCAGTCAAGCCTTCATGCATATTAAAAATGGCATATGCCTAGAGACAGGTCTTTTTCTACAGTATTACTGTGACCTAGGAGTTCAAAATCCATAGTATGAGGAGCTAATCCTCAGGATTTGCACAAAAGATATTCTCTGACCTCTACTCTGATCTGTCAGTCTGTGATCCTGCACAGCAACAACACTTTTCCAACAGCTGTCAGACACACGCTGTATCAGTGAATAATCACGACTCAATAGAGAGCATAAATAAATAGCACATATTCCTTAACTCCAGTATTGTGCATATTGTGTCAATAGGTTAATTTTTGCGAGTTTTAAAATATACAAACATTTCATATTTACTTTTAATTGCATTTAAGTTGCTGTAAAAGTTATTATGAGGAAATCCCTCAACTTTCAGTGCACGCTGCTGCCATGTGTACATTAAGATTGAATGTACACACAGTAACATTGTCAGTGTTAAACATTAACAGTGTCATCTTTGGATACTATTATCACATAATATACTGTCACTTTAAAAAATGTACATAAAATGGGTTTTCTACAAACACATGAAAGTCTTTTAAATAAAAACCAAATAGTGGTGAACAATCTTCCTCACAATGCAAGGCTGTCATAGATGAACAACAATTAATAAATAGGACATGGCGTACCATGAACAGGACGTTTGGCAAACACTAATGCGCCTGAACAACACCGTTTGTAAACGTGTGCGATTTATGTCCTGATGATAAATGCCTTAATTTCATTGGCACTTGTGTTCGGGTGCAAACGTACCAGACAACACTGACCGATCGATTCTAATGCCAGGACACCGGCAGGAAGTACACTCAGTGCCAAAATGCCGTCCCTCTCAGGAATGAACCCCCTCACCTCATCGTGTGACAGAGAGGACAAATCAAACAGAATGAGGCAGCGGCAGAAAACAAGGGAGCACATACAGAAACAGTCAAATTCAGTCAGATGGACAAAGTGAAAAGTCTATGAGTGCTTTGTGCAGCACCTACATTTTGTGTAGTGTGTGTTTAAAAATATAGGCGTGAGGGAGTCTGTGTTGTGTGGGTTAAAGTCTGCATGTGCTGCATAGGGAGCAACAGTGACAGCTGAGAGGACTCAAACGCATGATACCATTTAGCCACAGACTGTCAATCAATCAATCTTGTACTATTAAGTAAAGGCAGTAACCTTTGACCTGGGCCTTTACTTTAAACTATGTAGTGTTCATTACTCATTTAATACATACTGTTTGAAATGTTTGTGTGTGAGGGTGTCTGCGCTTGTGCGTCCATGTTTGTGGCAGGTGACAGACAAAATGCTTGTGCGTGTTGCTTGACATATTTTTGCCTGCATTCGCACACAATACTGAGCTGGACGAAGATATGAACATTCTGAGTTTGAGCGCATGAGATGAACACATGCACAAGCTAGGGATGCACGATATATAGCGGACTGATAATTGGAATTTTGTCCTATAAACACAGACGTCATATACCTGTGCCTGTCTGTGATGTGTTAATGTTGGAACTGAAAACTGTGTTGTTGGTGTGAGTTTTTCACAATTTCTGAGAGCGACTGTATGATCGCAGTTTGCAACAAATGTGCAAAGGTTTCCAGAGGTGGAAACATTTAAATGCTATTAATCTCATAAGTCACCTTAAAGTCAGTCATCACGACGACGTAAGGCGAGAATACGAGGTGCTTACAAACTCTTGAACTTAAAGCTGCTGGCGACTAGCTTTGCAGCTCAGTATCTGAATTACAATTTCAATACATTGACATGTCTTATTTGAGATGTCAAAATATTGAATTTAAATTCTTATGAAGGAGAAATTTGGAGGTTTTTAAGTGAATATGTGCTTCACTTAAAAACTAAACAAACCTTCAGAACTGAGTCGGAACAGTTTTTGTTGTGTTAACAATGGAATATTAATTCATCCATATTTTCTTGCAATAATTTGCAATATTACCCTCAGGTGTGCATTTACTACAGGCCATGAACTTCTTTTTAAGAAACATGAAATTATTATCGGTATCGGCCACGTGAAGCATGTAATTATCGATATCGGACGGAAAAATCCATGTCGTGCATCCCTAGCACAGGCGACACATCGTCTCACCTCGCAGCATCAGTTCCCCCAGATTCCCTCCCGCTTCCCTTACCCCCCCAAGCCCTCCCCCCCATGAGGTCCTGTAATCTTAAATCCTGGTGTTCCTTGCTCGGGGGCAGGGGGCTGCGGGTGGGGTCAGTCTGAGGGACAGTCGTAAGTGTTGATCCACAGCAGGTCATCCAGCACGCCCCAGTGCAGGGAAAGGATGGAGCCCACCACCAGAACATGCATGATTTGGTGGCTGTTGCACCAGTAGTCAAAGAGGCCCGGGCTGAAGCGCTCCGGGATGCGGGTGATGTTGATGATCCCGCCCAGGACAGCCAGGACGTCCATCATGAGGAAGTGGCGTAACGACGTGGGGCTGCCGCCACCCAAGCCCACCCAGCGGAGCAGGAAGAAGGAGAAGCGAAAAAGGGCCTGCCAGGCAAAGGAGCGCAGCCGGCAAACGCTGCTCCGAGCCGTCACGGCGGAGTAGATGGCGTGGCTGGACAGCAGGATGTAGACTACCAGGGTAACGGTGCGGATGAACGGGTAGCACAGCAGTGTACTGTAGACAATGGGCAGAGCCCCTGAGACAAGGAAACACACACATGAGAGTCAGCACAGACACAGAGGACTCAACTCAACAGCAACACAATTACGCACAAAAGAGGACAAACTGTCTGGACCTTGGCACACTGCAGCTTTCAGATCTTTTGATGTGCAGTCATGTTCTAAATGGTCTTTTCATGGGAAAGCTCCTTCACAGTCTCCTGATAAACTTCACTACATCCACAGGCAGGGTGCTTTAACACTGGCCGAGAGCTTTTGATTTGCTAAAATGTATAAAATGGGTTCATCTTCCTGATTTATTCAGCAGTCTGTTCATGGGTAACTAATTTGTTACTGATCATTTAAGACATTCTGAAAAAATTTGCCAAGTATTTTCTCATGCCAACTTCTCATGTCAGAGTTAATAACTAAATGATTTATGTAAATGTCAGTTTTATATATTTTTGGAGAAAAGCAAATACTTTGAAAACAAACTAATAAGAGAGAAGAGGTAAACTAACTGAATCTGGGCTGCCCTCTAGTGGGTGAATTGCTTCACAACCATTCCAACGTAAAAGATTCATGTAAGTTTGCCGGCAGTGACGGTTACATTATATGAAACGAACATATCCCAAGATATATGAGGCCTAATAAAGTCTCGTCGGCTGAAAGTATAATTGATGCGACTCCAGCCCACTTGTTAATTTTTCAGAACTGGTGCAGCTGCTTTACATTAACGTGTGCCTTAAAGGAAAAGTTAGCATTTAAGTTAAATTATCATACTGAAATACCAGAGATATAATCTCATGTCACAATATTAATAACTACTGTATTATATGTATAGTGTGGACAGTAAGCTAATCTATAAAGCTTTTACATAGTAGACATTCATTTATGCAAAATAATCCACTTGTCATGGTAATATAGGCAGCAAGGAGAGATCAATAATCATTTCAGAACTTGGATCATTGCTTGCATTGGCCATATGAATTAACAAAGCAGTAAGCAGTGGGATGTGTTCTGACACAATTTTGGTATACTTCCAAGCATGTAAGCAATACTGCCATGGTAAATCATTCCCAATCAATAAAGAAATATTGCATTCATAAAGTAAACAGACGGAACAGCAGCTGACGATGCCCAGAGATGATAAACGGTGAAGAAATCTGCTGAGCTTCCGAGGAGGACACTCACCGAGCGTGTTGATCATTCCGATTCCACACACGTCGAGTTTGAGGAGGGTGTGGTAGACGGGCTCGCCTCCCTCGTGGTTCATGAAGAGGTGGTAGAGCACAGAACCCAGCTGGGGTGACAGGCAGGCCAGGAAGTGAACCACGCCCAACCACGTGACGCTGATCTGAGACCAGGGGATGTTGAGAGGCAGCAGCACCAGAAAGCAAACCAAGGGAATGCCTGAGGGACAGAAAGGTGAAGACACAACAACACAGGTTATTACCAAAGACTTAATATAAAAATGGACGTAGGCTCTGTTTGCATCCAGAAGGTGAGGCCAATGCAAGCCTGAAACCTGTATCCTCTGGAATGATCAACAGAGAGCAACTGCAGTGGTTTTAAAAGAGATCAGTTTCTTTAGAAGTCTACGAGAATGTAAGATTGGACATTTTTGGGACATTTTCACATATTTCCCTGGGAATAATTCCTGGATCTTGATGAGAAAATCAGGCTTTTCATGAGGTCTGTGATCTATGAGTGTTTAATTTGGTGCAATTTAATTGAATTGAAGGAACAGTTGGGCCTCGGCGGAGTATTAAAGGGATTGTAAGGCAGCCACTTACAGGTTCAGTGTGTAGAATTTAGTTACATCTAGTGGCCAAGTTACATGTTGCAGCTGCACCTCACCCTCCTCTTCCAAACATGAAAGAGAACCTGTGGTGGCCTTCAGTTGTCTTTAAAAACTCAAAAGGTGTTTAGTTTGTCCAGTCTGGGCTACTGTAAAAAACATGGCGGCCTCCGTAGACAGGACTTGCTCCCAATGTAAATATAAAGTATTTAAATATAAAAGTCCTTTCTACGGTAAATAAAACAACAATTCGTACGATTTAGATGAAACACTAGAGAAATCACCACTAGGATTATTTCATATTACATTTTTGCCAATAGATCCCTTTCACCTGAATCTTACACACTGGACCTTTAACAAATGATGTTTATTTTTTGCAAGATATCCTGTGTGTTATTATACATTTCTTACAATAAAATCTGTACAACAACTTTTGAAGGATTAATCTTGTTGGAGGTTTCTTCTTGGGGGCGTCCTGTGATTGACAAGAAACCAAAGCCTGAAGTAACGTGCATGCTGGTATGAAGACCATCGGCTTGAGCCCGATTAAATAAGAAGGAAACTATGACACAGGCAAATTAAGTTGTCATGTTTATTTTGATGGATTGTCTGGCTCTCTCCGAGCCTGTGGACATTGTATTTTTAAAAACTGCACAAGCATGAGAAGGTGTGAAGGGCCTTCGTGCTGAGTGTGTGCAGACACCAGCAAGAATAATGCACAGGAGTGCAGAGAAATGCGACATGATTGGTCCAAACGTATCAGTGTAACCCTGAAAGAAAGGCAAGGTTCACACTAAGCTCATGTTCTGATGCAGCAAAGGGCCCATTCTGCTGATGGCGACAAATTTGATCTTCTCTATTCTGCAAGAGGGGTGTGTGTGTGTGTGTGTGTGTGTGTGTGTGTGTGTGTATGTGGGGGGGGGGGGGGGGGGTTGTCACTGCTTTACGAGCAACCTTGAAATTTGATCCACATACAGTTGTTACGATCATTTTTCACTCTGCGACACATATATCCCACTGCCTTCCACCTATTTCCGCCCCCTCTGCCTTTCCCAATGTCGAGGCATTTGGTCCTGGCCAGGTGGTACAGGCCACGGCATCTACTGTAACACATCTATTTTAAGTGTGTCATGTGCGCTCCCCCCCCCCCCACCTGTCTTGAGCCGACCGGCTGGAGAGGACCTCCTCCAGAGACCCACAGCATGGTGACGTGGTGGAGCAGCTGAGGGGCTGGAGTTCTCAGGTGCAAAACAAACCAGCTCATTTATCTTAGCTGAATTGTTGTTACACAATGAAAACTATTGTGTTTTTCCGAATTTTGAGAAATTAGACAAAAGCCTGGTGGATTAAACATCACTGACTTGAATAGGCAATGATGTTAATGGTGCGTTTGACGTCACTGGAGTGTGATAAAGACTTACAGCGCTACTTCCCCGATGATCACTGCCGTGCTTCATTCTGTGAAGAGCAATGAAACAACGACCTTCACCGCCAGGAAGTGGCCAGACTCTCAGAAATCAGCGAGCACAGATGAAGTGCTACACTCCCACAAGTCTGGCTACTGTGTGCCACACTCTTGGAAGTCTTATCATGTCAGGTCAGAAGGACGACGTGCAGATCGCTAACAAGCTGACACGTCAGTTTCACCTCTGACTGCTCAGACTGACACATTACTGCAATTAAATTCTGATTGCTCCAACCTATTAAAGGAATGCTTGTTGTGTAACTATGACATTTTGGACCAGATTTAACACAAAAACAAAACACAAAAAAAAAAATGAGTCAGTTGTTGGTTGAGCAACAAAAGCTGTTCATGTTCTAAAATGAACACTTTTGCACACACAATATACAATCTATAATGGATTTTATCTAGAAAGTGCTTCTCCGTTTCCTTCATCACCAGAATTTTCTTTCTAGGAAAAGTGTGAGAGACTGATTTTGACCTTTAATTTTATAAAAAGCAAAAAATCCTGTACAGTTTATATATATATATATATATACATATTAAGCTATGCAATATGTAAATACTACAGATGTGTCAATGTGGAAGTTACATTTTAATTATTTACATTTACTATGGCTGGAGACATTTTTTACTATATGAATGAGCTGAGAGGATTATTACACTGATCAGTTAAATTTTGTTTTTCCATAATTTAAAGCAAAAATTGTAGGAAATAAAAAGTCAAATATTCAATTTCATGTGAGATGACTTGCTTTAGGTTTACGAAAACCCAAATGACTAATCTAAAAGACTATTTGCACAATGAGCGATCGTGAAAATAATTACAGCCTTATCACGTTATTTCCTGTCGGGTTGTTCAGTCTTTAACAGTGCGGCGCATTTTATCATTTTACCACACATGTTTATTTATTTTGTTTGTAAAAACATAATCAGGTATCTAGAATAGTGTCAAGTTGTTAAGGTATGTCAGTTAAAGTTTAAGTTCAGTAACAGGTGAAATGTTTTTCTTTGCGTTGATGTGCAGTAAAATTACATGGAAATATAATAAATGCATACAGGTATTGATGTGAAGGATATGTTCATTATCGATTGATGTCTTTCTTCTCTTAATGATAAATAACATGTCTCTGAATGTCAATATTTGTCCATACTAAAACAAAAGAAGAAAAGAAGCAAATAAAGTAGCAGCACCATTAAAATTAATATTCCATAATCTAAATAGTTTCGGATGCATTTTTAGGGAACTGTCTAATTGATTAATCGTCTAATATTGCAGCTCTGTCCAAAAACAGTACAGCACAGGAGTAAACACCTTTCACCAAAATCCAAAGCCCACATGTAAAACTTGTTATTACTCTAAGATTCTCTGGAGGATATTTAACACTTGGATATATGAAGTTAATTTGAGTTTTTGGATTGCTTTAGACTGATTAATAAACCAAAACAATCTCCATACGTTCTCTGCTGACCGACATGACACACGCATATGTGGTCAAATCGCAAAGGTTAAACTCATATGGACACTTTGCAGGAGGTGCAGGCTTTCAGTGCAGAGTCCTGGCATCCTCTCCTCCTGCAGCTACAGATGGATCTGTGGCTGCAGGAGGAAAGGAGGAAAGGAGGAGAGGAGGGCTTCACACTCAGAGTCACACAGACATCTCTCCTGCCTGCAGCCCCAGCACACGGGCTGATCTTTCCTCCGTTGCATGTGTCCTCATACTCACCGTGCGTGTAGATGTTCCCCAGCTCGTTGTGCAGGTAGAACAGGCTCCGGACGCACTCCTGCACGGAGGAGACAGGCCGGTACCCCGTCAGGACGTATCTGTTGAACTGGAGATGCGGAGGTGAACTCGCCCAGTCCAGCAGCCTGGGTCCGTTCAAGAAAGCCATAGCACACAGGGCGGTTAAAATGACGCCGCCGAACAGGTAGAAAACGGACTGTATGCCTATGTACAGGTGGAGTAAGATTATTGCGACGAAAACCTTGTGGGATACCATTGGTGTTGCTGTGTGTTGGGGCTCTTTAGATTGTGCTGTTAGCCGCTTAGCTTGGCGCTAGCGGACTCCCGTCGAGTGTCTCTCGGCTACCCGGCGGCGGTGTGTCCGCGCCGGCGCTGTTTGCTCTGAACCGCCGGTGCCTGTGCGAGTGTCATCCGCGGGGCTGGAGGCAGACACGGGCCGCCACGTACATGCTGCAGCCTCGGCACGTTCATCACACTGGGCATTTAAAAAACTGAGAGTAAGCGTGGCACCTTCAGGAGAAGCTGGAGGTTCTTCGTCATTTTAGAGCCGCTTCCTCGATGGTTAGCATTCTGCAGCGGCGCGGGCTCGAACACGTCCCGGGCAGGGAGGCTGTGGGAGCCGCTGGTCCATCCGCCTCCAGAGGATGCTAGCTCGGTCCTGGCGGTCACACCTGCACTGGAGGACTACCAGGTCACACCGGAGTTACCCCAATGGCAGCTCGCATGAGCCCGGGTCCGCTCGGTGGGATGGGGACTCGCTTTCATAAAGCTATTTAAAAAAAAAAAAAAAAAAACCTGATGAGCTCCGTGATTGTGCAGCGGAGATTTGGGGAATGACTGCGGGGCTAGCGAGCCGGAAAGCCGGCTACCGACGTCCTGTGAGTGGGGCTGAACGGGCGGAGGTTTGAGCCGACTGACCCCGAGCACAGGCGGTAAAGTCCGGACAGATTGAATCCAGTTCCTCCAGCAGCAGTTGGGTGAGATTAGGCGCCGCCATTATCCCGGTGTGTGTGTCTGTGTCCCTCGCAGCGCGGAGTGCTCCCGGCGGCCTCAGCTCTCCCGCACCGCTCCACACCGCAAGTTCTCTGCATCCATCAAGTACACACTTCCGGTCAGCACTTTCAAAATAAAGCCCGAAACAGTGAATCTGCACCACTCTGAGGTTTGATTCTGGTTCTCATATAACCCATTCTCTTGTTTTTACACATAGTAGTTCAAGTCGCAACCCCTTTTCAAAAGCCCTTTCAGACACGCAAGGTCGCAAGTTAATCATGACGCACGCCAATGTTTCATGTGAAAAATATAAATTGCAAATCCCTCTCACCCAAACATATTGAGATAGACCGAGGCAGAACAGAGACTTGACAGACGCAGAAGAACTAAGACTTGACTAAGACCATGCACCTCTGAGTTCCCTATGAGCAAAGAGAAACACGTAGATAATGTAGATATCAGGACTTCACCCCTGTTTTGTGAGGCCATCCATGTTTGTTTCTACCTGAGACAAACCCATACTGCTTTCCATGATTCTGTTACAAGTGTGATTTCTAGTAATCAGACAGTGAATTCTTATAATTCTAATAATAATGTTTCTGTTGCTTTAACTCCATAGATAATTAAGACTTTCTAAATGGTTTACAGGACTGTTAACCTTTTCTGAGACTAATTATTTTTATTACTTTGTAATGAATTAAAATATTAAATTCCAAGTTTAACTTTATGTTTGAGCATATCTTCTGTTCTTATCCCAAGGGTGTGAAGGTCTAAAATGCACAGTTAGTAAATGTCCCTCTAATTTTGTAATAATACAATATAATTGTTTGGAATTTAACAATTCAATTAGAGAAGCAGTTTACTGAGCTGGTAACATATATGCTGTGTCAAATTTTGTATATGTATTCAAGAGCTATTTTTGTGAACCGGAGTAGAAAATCCATCTTAACTGTTTTTTTAGTTATGAGTGTTTTTATTTTATTTGTTTTTATTGTTTTATTCATCAAGGATATTTTAATATTTCTAAATAAAATTCAAATATGAGTAATGTTCATTGCTTTTTGAAAAGGTGAACAAAATTTGCTATCAAGACAGGTCAACCATAACATTGTTTAAAGTGCACCAAGCTAGAGGTGTCCTTGCACTGTTACACATATCCAATCAAAATTGGTGAGGAATTGCATGTTGTGAATCGGAATTAATTAATAATAAACACTTTCTTTTTTTACTGAGAACAAATTTGCAGTGACTCAGAAGCAATTTCCACACAGAAATGCTTTGTAATTTTCATTAATTAATTTAGTTTTAGAATTGGAAGATAAAGAGAAAACTAAGAATTTAACTTGAGATTTTCACCCTTAGACCTTGACCCTAAGACCCAACTTTTATGCCCCTTCGACATTACAAAACATCTAAATCATCGCTAGCAACAGTAATTCAGACTTTTATTTTAAACTGTTAGTCAGACTAAATGATTTTAAAATAGTACATTTGACCTTTGTGATGCATTATATCTCTTCAGATGACCTGAAATGCTTATTTTGGATGAAACATACGATTTTCACCATATTAATGATGTCCTAGATTGAATCTTTGTGAATTTCTGGGTCTGATGTTTATTGTGATATTTGTATAAAAATTTTACCATCATACCACACTATATATTATCTCTGCTTATGCATACTATTTCTGCTGTCGTAACTGCAGATGACATCAGGGCCACCAATCTGAGACTGTGCTCGTCTTCACCCACCAAGACCTCGAAGAAGCCTGCGTCTGGGTCTTATCTCCTGGGATCTTACTTTTCACTCAGTTCACACACATAGTACACATACATACACGCACACATAGGTCAACTCTTCACACACACACACACATATCTCTTCACCGCATCTGAATAAAAAAGGCACGCCTGCAACTGTTTCTTTGTCCTTCCCTCTGCAGAATGCTCTTCGCATGCTGTATGATTGTCTGACCTTCCTTGCAAGGAATAAAGTATACTTAAAAGACTATGATTCTTTGATCTCTTTATTTCAGAAGTCTAACCAGGTCAAATTTCCATCACCTATCAGTTTCAGGAAACTAAAAGTATTCACCGAGGAGGTTTATCAGGTTTCACACAACATAACTTAAAGGTCCAGTGTGTAAGATTTAGGTGAAAGAGATCTATTGACAGAATTTTAATATAAAATAATCATAGAGATGTTTTCACGAGTGTGTTGCATAGAAATTATACAAATTGTTGTTTTATTTACCCTTGAATGGCCCTTTGTATTGAAATAATTTATATTTACATGGGGGGGTCTTATCTATGGAGGCCACCATGTTTCTTGTAGTAGCCCGGACTGGAAAAACTAAACACCCTTTGAGTTTTTATGAAAACGTAAGGTTACCAAAGGTACTCTTTCATGTTTGGAAGGGGAGGATGAGGTGAGGGTATGAAGCTGCAGCATGACACTTCACCACTGTATGTCACTAAACTCTTCACACTGCAACTTTAAAGCTTAGAGAATTAGTCACCTTTGACAGCTGACGCCCTCTGCTCTCCACGTCCTGCCTTTTGTATTATTGTGCACATAACCTGTGAACCAGTACTACCTCATTGGAAAAATGTACCTGGCATCATCCAGCCCAGTCTTTCAAAGCACATAAAAAATACTTTCTTTTAGCAAATACATTTTATTTTGTAGGTGCACCCTCTCCACTTCTGGTCTTATTTTGGTTGACAGACTATTGACCGACTTGGTTGTGTAAATGCCAACACTGATTTAACAGCATTAAATATCATCTGAAAAAGTATTATTATAGAATATTATTTGTTAGATTTCATAGATTAAAACAATAGGTCAGTCCTTCAATGGTTTCTCCAATGGTCCAAAACTCTTACACCAGAGAAAGAAAATAGTATTTATAATTCTGATTTATGATCAGATTTTTATGATTAGCTAGGCATTGATGTTCAAGGGAATGGTTTGTGGATCTTAATGAAAATAAACCACATTTAGGAGACAGAGTGGATTTAAATGGTGGTTTCATGGGGGTTGTAGGCTTTTTCGCCCACTACACAGTAACATTTTTTGGCACAGATTAAGATGGCAGGCCGGATGTCTAACGGCCGGATGTCTAAGAGCCCTTAGATAGTGCCATTGTTGTTTCCTCAACTTAAATTTATTTGGCTAAATCTGTTTTAGTCATAGTCATATTTCATTGTTCTGTGGAAATTGATCCCCAGTGTGTCACACTCTCCAGTTCTCACCGTCCTCAGCCACAGCCCACCACCACTTCAGAGAAATGATAGGTTTGTGGTCATTGGTTCGTTAGTGACTGGAAAGCCAGCCTTTACTTTCATGTTGTCACGATCAGTTTGAGTTTGTCAGCTCCTCCCACTCAACAATGCTTCTGCTCAACATCGAAGAAACTGTCCAACCACTGTTCCCCCCTCTGTTCTCTTGTAGACCACCATCACCTCGCCCCCCTCACACCCCCCTCGCTGCTTTTTCTAAACGTACAAAGTAAAAGCTCTGATATTCTTGCTCGCAGTCAGTTTCGGCAGCATTACCATGCAAGACGGAGGTGAGTCTGTGCTAAACTGTTTATATTAAGATATTCTTGCACTTTTTACTTGGTTTTTCTGGGGCCTGTTAAATATCATGTTAAGTTATTAAGTCCATTACTGTGTAGATAAATGTTATAAATAGAGATGTAAGAGGAAAGTGTGTCTGAATATGACTCTCCATATACAGTCGCATCAACTTATTATCGTGAGTACATTGAATTTTATTCAACTTAGTAAATTTTTCTATTCTGAGCTCAAAAAGCAACATTGAACTTTTTAACTTCTGTAAAGTCTCATATTTAAGGCAGCTTTTTCAAATAAGTTTTCTTAAGGTGATTCATGTGTTTGTCATTTGTTGAACCAGTGGTGCTTTACTTGATGGTTTAATTTGTTATATGCATTTCCATCCTCATGTGTCATTGGCAAAACTCCATAGGAAGCCATATTTCATCAAACCAGACCCAAGTGACATAAATTTGGTCTTAAAATGTGGCCTTACCACAAGTGAAGAAATCAAAGCGAAATACAGAGCTCCCATTCAAAACCGAAACTGATTTATTGGGCAGATAAGAGTCTAACCAAGACACAGACCTGAATATGAAAAACCTGATTGAGATTGTTCAACCGGGGTCTTTCTTTGTGGAGTTTGCATGCTCTCCCCGAGTCTGCGTAGGTTTCGTCAAGCTGCCTCCCATAGTCAGAAGACATACAGACTTGGGGTTAGGTTAATTAGAGACTCTAAATTGTCCACAAGTCAGAAAAGTTTTTCATCTCCATATTTTGGCCCCATAATATACTGGCGACCTTTCCTGGGTTTACCCCACCTCTCCCCCTGGATGGATGGATGGCGCAGGAGAATAGAATTGTACACCTTAGCAAAAGCAGCGAAACGGCTTAATAAACAACACAACAGAATCAAAAGACATCAGAGTCCTATTAAAGGGCTTTTAACACGATTGTGGACCAAAATCACAGTTTTAAGACAGGTGGGAAGTGTGTGGCATTTAAAAAAGGAGTGTGACTCATGCAGTGAGCCACTTTTTGGTATGTTAAACTGCTTTACTTGTTTTCAGGGTAAAGCCATCTCCCGTCTCAGCAACATGTTTCTGTTGAATATCATCATCTGTGCCAGCTGCATTCTGTCCCTCCCTCAGTGCACGCATCAGTCATGCACCGATGGGAAACCCAGGCAGTGCGAAGAGGCTGAGTTTATGCCGGGTACCACTTTGGCTGGGGAAGGCTTCGACATCACCAAACTGCAGCGTATGGGGGCCTTTGTGATCGACATGAATCAGTGGAAACGCAAAGACAAAACGTGCACACTGTGTAGCAACCCCTACCTGGAGAACAAATGGCAGAAGCTCCCCTTGTCTGTGGTGGACTGGAGGGCAACGCACTCCTGCAGCAGTAAAGTGGCCAGTCAACTCCACGACTCCAGCGAGTCTCTGGTCAGTTCTAGCTCTGCTTCTATTGAAAACAACTGGCAGGTCGATCTAGATGTTGATTTGGGCAAAAGAAAGGGCTCACTGATGTTGGCCGGTGCCCATTCTAAACTGGCTGAGTATTCCAACGAAAAGACCAAGGACGACAAGTTCAGCTTCTCAAGTCAAGGCATTTCCTGTGACTATTACAGGTAAGAAGACAAGAAATCAGCTTGAGTTTTTGTCTACAGACTCCTTATTAAATTCTCTTATTCACTTCTTTCATTCTTGTCTGTGTTTCCCTCTTGTCTGGTTTCTCACTGGGAACAGCTACAGAGTGAGCGGCCGTCCCAGGCTGCACAGAGAGTTTAAAATAGCATTGAAACAGCTTCCCAAAGCATACAGCCCTGAATCCAAGCAACGATTTTACAGCCTGATTGACAACTACGGCACACATTACATCACTAAGGTGAAGGAGACCCCAAAAAGGTATTTTATGCAAAAACAATGCTTTAATAATAAAAAATTATCATACAATTCCAGGTAAAGTTGGGGGGAAGTGTCAAATCTGTGACCAGCATCAAGCAGTGCCAGGTCAGCCTGCAGGGCCTCAGCACAGAAGAGGTGCAGTCGTGCCTGGAGGTTGAGGCTTCTGTCAGCGTTGCTGTGGCTACGGCTAAAGCTCAAAGTAAATACTGCAAAAAGGACGCTAACAATATGGACAGTAAATCATCTTTCTCCAGCCTCTTCAGTGACAGGTAGGTACATTTTTTTCATGTATTAAATAAATCGTTTTTTTTCATTTGCATCTCTAAACTCATATTTTCCATTCATCTGTTGAAACTTCACCTCTCTTTGCAGGTTCACAGAAATAAAGGGAGGCCACACCACGGAGCCTGATCTTCTCTATTCTGCTGACAAAGATCCATCAGCCTATAAGGAATGGCTAACCACACTGCCACAGAATCCAGACATCGTCTCATATTCCCTGAAGTCAATTCATGAGTTGCTGCCTGTTAACACACCTCTCCGGAAGAACCTGCGCTCAGCCATCAGCCATTACATCCTGGAGAAAGGCCTGTTTAGGAACTGCAGTGAAAGCTGTCAGGCCGGGATCAAGAGCGACTCGAGAGATCCGTGTGTCTGCCAGTGCCACAACGATCCTGCTGTAAACCGAGACTGCTGCCCGGCCCGTAAGGGCATGGCACAGGTAACCATAACCGTACAGCGGGCCACTGGTCTTTGGGGTGACAGCACGACTTCCACAGATGGTTACGTGAAGGTGTATTTCGACGGAAAGTTCGTGCAGCAGACTCCTGTCATTTGGAACAACAACGACCCACACTGGGCCATGGTGCTCTCCCTGGGCTCTCAGGATTTGTCCTCACTCCCTAAGGTGAGATTTGAAGTGTGGGACGAGGACAGCAAATGGGACGACGACCTGTTGGGAGACTGTGAGAAAGTTCTGTCTGCTGGTGTCAAGGCGGAGGCGTGCAAACTGCAGCACGGCTGGCTGTTCTACAAATGGGAGGTGAAATGTGCCCCGAGCCTGGGTGGAGATGCATGCATTGAGTACAAGGCTTCACCAATGAGTCCGAGCCTGAAGAGGCTGTATGTGTCCCGTCATGCCCACCCCCTTCCAAAGGCCCTCCTTTTAGAGATGGGGGTGTTTGTGGACGCATCAAGCTCCCAGGGGAACCAGAGTCTTCCAGCTGAGAGTCACATGTTTGACGTGGTGTAATCTGAGGCCAACGTAGCGGCTGCAATTCAATTGTGAAGAACGTTCCTAATATTATGTTCAATTTGCTACAGTATATTCTATATTAAAGCCTTTGACTAGCAGTTTCTATGCATGCATTGTAAATGAAGCTTATAGATAATTGAAATTGAATGTTTTAAATGTATAAAACAATAAATACAAAAATAAAAGTTGTGGCAGACAAGATCTTTTTATTCCTTATGAATACATGTATATGTAATACATTGTGCCCATTTCATCAAAGACACACTGGTCTGATACATATTTTGTGTAATGAATCTGTAGCACAAACATTTATAATATGTGCTGGACTGTTTTATGCATTAATCACGCTGTCACTTTGTTTATCTTGACACGATCATTATTTATCCCCAATAAAAGCATCTTATCTGATCTGCGTGTGGTATTTCATGTCTCATCTTCTTTCTTTAAGTTTCAATGTGAGCGCTGGTGTTTCGTTTATCTCAGACAGCGCTGCCCAACATGAGAAAGGAAGTGGTAAAGCTTCCTGTGTGCAAATGAGGCTACGCTGATGCGACTAAAGAGGAACAAAGTGTTCAGGTAAACAGGTCAAATGTTGTGACTCAGAAGCTTCAAATCAGTATCCCTGGACATATAATCTTTTGGAATAAAAGATTAATCTTAACCATTATCTCAAAACATTGCCACAAATTTCATGTTTATGTTCACCACCATATTTTTCATCATTGAAAGATGAGACTGGTGGGGCACTGCAGGTTCTGGACCAGGAAGACAAACAGACACGGGTAACAAATGTCCCCTTACAGAGAAAAGACGAGGAGTATAAAACAAGGACAAAACTGACAACAGGACAGGACAAAATGGACCGAAACACACACACAAAAGGCTTTTAGAACAGATTACAGTGAACACATCAGGGAAATTATCCACTTGAAGAGGTTCGGGTCATTTGAATTAGCCTGGTTGAAAAGGGGAGACAAAGAGGGCAGATACATAATTAGGAAAAGATTGGATGGGGATGAACACAAAACCATAAAAAGCACACAATGTCCTTCTTTAACAAATCATTGGGTTTCATATTCTATCTATAACTTCATTTTGAGAGGAAATAACAGAGAAAAAAAAGAAACTGAAATAACCAGTTTCACCCATTGTGTGGAATCTTTTAACCTATTTATGATGTTTTAACTGGAGCATAATCTTCATGCACACACTGTGAACCTGCCTTCATTCTCACCTTTGTATCCATTTCCAAGGGCACCGTTAACTCCACCATATTTGCCAGCCTGCTCTCCTGTGAACGGATCAAATATATGTTACAAATGTGCCAAAGAAACAAGGTTTGACAGCTTGCCTTACACCCAATTTCTTCCCTTTTTCTTATTAGACAACTCAGCCAACTTAGTGTGCAGGTTCCATACCCTTGAGTGCAAAAATAATCCATAATGCATGCAGCTGAAGTTTTCATGTGCAACCAATTCATATTAAATGTTCAGAGTATGTAACAAGGACAATTGTGAGTTCCATTTCCAAAAATAGCTGTGCTTCATTTGTTTTACTCTGGAAAACTGTGCATGTGCGTAAGAAAGCACACAAGTATTCAGACACACCCACACATTAACCACACAGAACAAACTGATGTGAAAATGTGGTTGATGACTAATATAAAGACAAAGTCAGGGGGGGGTTCTTGCTCACCCATCGCATCTTGAGTCGCTCCCAGCTGTGCACCATAACCTGATCAAACACATGCAAGAGATACTAAGTGTTAAGACCAGGACAAACAAACTTAATATATTTCCGTTATGCCTGGGGTCTGTTTTGACTGATTTTAGGAATACTTAGTTTGGTCATGCTTATTTTGCGTGCGTGCGTGCGTGCGTGCGTGTGTGTGTGTGTGTGCGTGTGTGTGTGTGTGTATTATGATGTTGAGGGGGTCTAAGGTCAAGGTTAAGATAAGGGATAGAGTTTGGCAAGTAGTACAAGATTATGGTAGGATTAAGGGCCTTTCACATCCACCTTGTTTGGGTCAAACCATAGATTCAAACCCTATTTTCAGTTTAGTTCGAAACCAAAGTAGGTGTGAAAGGTTCCGAGAACTATTGTCTCGAACAACGGACCACCATGGATCCAACAAAAACATTCAGATGTGTGAAAACCTTTTTGGATAGTTTGGACCAGAAAGTTGAGACAGCATTAAACATTAAGAGCCATAAGTCTCCAGGAAAATATGTGGCCGTTTTTCTTTTGGGCAAAAGAGTGCATGGCAACTCACCTGTTTGCTGAGCTCTGTATCCTGCAGCAGCTCCTGAAACAACACCCAACATGAAGATACTTTAACTTCAGAGTGATTACTTGACTTTGACAGACAGAAATACTGGACAGACAGGTGATAGGACACCATTTCACATAAATCTGCTCTCGGTCCCACTATTCTTCAAATTCTTCTTGTTCACGGAGAATCTCGTATCTCTACCAGAATATATGACTTCTTATAAAATCTGTGTTAAATGACTCTGGTGGCTAATGTTTTAAGCTCATAACTCAATACTTATTTGCATTCGAGAGCTTTCACTTCTTTGTGTAACATGAAAACTAAGGCAACACACTGCACTACTTTTTCCATCACACCGTTATTCACACGTAATTGCTCTCACATAAAGTCTTTCTCACCATATTTGTTAGAGGTTTTAGCACCTTCAGCGCTGAGGCTGAGCGACTGAGCGCCGTACGGATAGCCCCCTTCACCTAAGAGAAAAAAAGGTGTGTTAAAACATTGAGCTCATGGTTAACTAACAGGATGGGGGGTGAGGTGTGAAAAAAGTGTAGGGTTGTGACTTTTTATAACTGCTACAGCTGCTGGTTTTATTGTTCTTATCTCTCACAGCATCATGAGGCCTATGACACTGTGACTGGCTGTGCTAATAAAATGCCGGACTTTATTTCACTAATCAAATCTCCTGTAAGTTTACAATCTATCAAATACTGAAGGCATTTAGTTGGTCTTTTGATTTCCCGCCAGTCAATCCGAAAGTAGCATTTTCATTGACTGTGGTGGAGCTTAATGTGCGTGAGTGTGATAACACCTAACGTAAGGTGCAACACAAATGTACTCCTCCTACCTTCCAGTCCAGTAGGAATCACTGGAGCGCTCCCATAAGGAACCTGAGCAGCTCCTGCTCCTGTGGAAAAGAAAAATGATCATGATCAAACTGACTCATTCACCCTGACATGTGCTCGGAGGATCAATGACTCATGCATGGAAACCGCTTCTAACTAATAGTGTGACAGACGGATAAAGTCATGTCAGAACTGTCCACCATATTTGCCACTAGTTGATTCTAACCCTGCACCAAGTGCTCCTGAAAGACGACGAGAGAGGGGGAAGTTAACTTAAAATGATAAACAGTGCTTGAAGTTAGTTAGCAGGATCACCCGAAAACTACTGACTCGATTTCTATGAAACTTGTTGAAAGGATGTGGTATGGGTCAGGACTCAGGAGAGAATTTTTTTTCTTTTTCTGCCTAACATTGTGAGATCAGACGTTTTCTCATGTTCTCATTCACAATTCATGGGTCTTGATGAAAAAAAATCAGGCATGTTTATGGGACTGATATTTAGGAGGGTGTGACATTTGATGCAGATCTAAATAAGAATCTGGGTTGAGTCATTTTTAATTTGGTTTCATAAGAGTAATTCTCTGTGTTCCATAGTCGTTATTTGATGCTGTAAAAACAGCGTGAAATGTCTCAATAGACAGTCAAAACTGACTTGTGATAGGTCAAGCATGTGTATCATGGACCTTGATACCTAAACTCCAAATGAAATGATATGAACAACATGACACCCATGTTATGATATTTGGCCTCATTTGGTGAGAGTGGAGAAATGTCTGCCATATTTATTCACAGTGTGTGTTGTTGACAGATCAGAGTAATTTTGATTTCCAGTATTTCCACGTGTTGGTTTATGTGCGTTCATATGATGTCCCATTCTTAAATCTCTTACCATATCCTCCCTGGGCCTGCCCGGCGTAGCCTCCTGTGTTGAGGGCTGAAAAAAAATAAACATGTAGGTCACACTCTGCTGCTTCATTAACCGGATCACAGCAGAACTGCGTGAATAAGCATCTACAGGCGCAGGAAGTTAGAAACTAAGGTGGTCAGCTATTAGAAATAAGAGACAACAGCTACACCCAGTGGAGGAACCACCAAACTGGACATGTTAAGCAGAGGGGTCGCTCCCCTCATGGCCTCTTATTTAAGCAGGTTAAGCATCTACGGGTTAATGCCATCCCCTGTTGTGGGTGTCAGCTGGTTATAACTGGTTATAACCATTACCTTTATTCTTCCCTGCTTTGTTCTCAGCCCCATCAGCTAAGTGTGCTGGGTAACCAAGCCCTGAAACATAGTTCTAATTAGAACTATAACAACGTCTGTGAGCCTTTGACTCGTTAAGTACACTCAGTTCCGCCTCTTCTCCACATTGTTTCGACAGTACTCACCAGCTCCGTAACCGTCGCTGTAACCATTCCCGTAACCTGCTGAGACGAAGGGCAGTGAAATTTGAAGCTTTTATTTTCAATTCACATTAGTTTTTGACATTTCTGATGAAAAGACAGGGATTTCTAAAGCACGCCCACTACCTGCAGCCAAAGCTTTTGCAGCGTCGCCACCTACAAAGAGAACAGAACAAAAACAGCCACTGAACAACAAGGATTAACATGTCTCAACTGAAAATCATCGCTCCTGTCGTGAGGGCCGCGATGCAGAATTAAGAATGATCCTTGGCCGCCCACATTTCAATGTTAATATTTTGGTATCAAATGTGTTGCACAGGATTTGAATTTGTCAACTGATGAGTTGCCACTTACCGTAGCCATTTCCAACAGCACCAAGCAGCCCGGTTGCTCCGTCACCATAGCCTGTGATAAAACACATTTAGAACGAAAATAATGTAAGGGACAGACATTTATTACACTTCTTTGACAAAAAGCATCATTATTTAGCCGAAGGCAAATATGAAACACGACTATTTCCTTGTACTGACTTGCATGCAAAAAAGAAGATTTACAGGAAAAAGTTTGGCAGTAATTTTCTTTTGTCAGCAAGTTATTCACAAGAAAGTGAAGGAAAATAGTGAAGCAGCTTGTTGTGTGACATTTACAGCAAGGTGAAGAAGACATGTGTAGGACTTACAAGTGATCGAATTAAAGTAGAGTAATGGTGCATTCAGACAACACATGAAGCAAACTTTTTGTGCAACGATATAACATACAGTCAATCGCTTCATTGCACACACACATACGCAAATGTGAGGCAAATAGCTTGAGTCAAAGTTGACCAAAGTTGAACTCTACGCAAAACCACGCTGCAATTTGCCTCACACCAGGAAGTGAAATTTGTATGTGTCTCCTCGCTTGCACAGATCGGAAGTGAACGGGAGGATAGGATCACCACTGAAACATTTGCTTATGTGTGACTGGGCCCTGATCCTGTAGCCAAATTCATACAAGTACACAACATGGGAATTGGCTTTGCATTTGAGGTGAATATGGAATAAGAGTAAGAGCTTATTTTCTGATGTGTGATACATGATCTATTGTGCGTTGTTGCCTCCAAGGTGGAAAAAAAACCCAGACTATCTCAAATCTGTGTTTTCAGACAATCATATCTGAGCAGCATAGGGTCGGTGAAGGAAGGCGCTCAAAAGAACACTTGTGTAACAAATGTGTTTGCTTTCATGCCAGGAGTTAAACAAAGAGATTGAAAAAAATTGCCCAGGGTGGTGTTGACTAAGAAAGCAAATAAGGGTGTTTCTAAAAATGTTTAACGATTCCTTTAAGAATTCAAGAGCTGCAGCAGAAACTGAAGTAGAACAGGCCGAAGAATGAAAGGATGCATATCGACAGATGGAAGGATTTTCCTCCGCCTCACTGGTAGACTTGCCTGGAACACCTTGAGGATACCCACCCTGTCCGAGTGCAGCGGCAGCTAAGATGTGTTTCACAGACAGTTTAGAGTTAGGACAAAGTGCAAAAGGAAAAAATGAGCATTCAAATCCCTCAGTCAAAACAAAGGAAAGGATGGTGAAAATGGAAAATGTGCGTGTTTACCTCCATGTCTGCCAGCAGCACCACCCAGGTATGCTCCCTGCCCCAAACCTGAGGAGAGTGCGTTGGAAATCTTTACCACAGGTAGTGTAAATATACATCAACATCTCAGTCTGCTAAAAAAAAAGACTGTTCTAGTGTGACGTGTCAGTGCCCAACGTTACCTGCTCCGTAGCCTCCAGCGCCCAGGCTGGCTCCCAGGTAGTTTCCCGCTCCACCCATATAACCTGTGGAAAAAGTTTGCACAAGTTCAGTCACCTGTGGCCCAGAGGGATATGATGTCTAACAGTTTAAAGAAACACTAGTTTATTACTATATTTATACTGAAACACAATAATCATGGTCTAAAACAGAGCTCTGCTGGTCACTCCCAGATCACATCTTATGGTTTTGTTATGAATATATAATAACTTCTCTATATTTGAGGTTATAGACTTTCTTCATTCTTCTATCCTGTGCTTGGGTTCTTTTGCCGTATTCTCATTCAAGTTGCTCTATGAATACATTTTGATTATTATCACAATTATACAATATTGATCATCACACAGTGAGGCTTTGGCTGAGAGTCTCTTCAGCTACCCACAGACACAAACCAAGCCTTACTACGACACCAAATATCAAAATCAGGTTTGAATAAGAATTGCTGCCATTACACATGTACACACAATTTAACATGATATGCAGAGGTTGCCCTAAATGGGAGTTTGACATGTGACAGCAGGACAAAGAGACACACTGTATATTTCAACATTTTTTGCAGCGCCTCCATTTAAAATAAAAGACTGACACCCTGAAACACACTCCCTGAAACTTAGGCGAACCAGACAATGAGACGCAGAAGTATTGTTGGATGTGTTCACTCTTACAAACTCAAACTCAAACAAATTTCACCAACCAAATGTCTACCAACGATAATAAAACCAACCATCTGGGAATTTGTAACAACAGACCACTCTTGTGATGAATGAGATCTTGAATCAGACAGGATCTTTAGCTGAGAGCTTTTAATCATTGCATCGCAGACAGGTATTAAAATATTAGCAATTAGCTGGATTTTTCCAACAGAAATCATAAAATCAACTCATGTCTTCCAGCAGATGATTTAGTATGATAAGAAACCACATTCATTCTGTCACCAAGTAGCATTCACATTTGACTACAGAAAGAGATAATGCAGCGAGAACACTAACACTCAACAATTCAATCAATGAAGTGGGTGTGCCAAGGGTCTGTTGGAGGCTTAAACCTCTCAATCATTAATGCTGAGTGACTACTGTGAGTCTCTGTCCATGTAAAAGCAAAATTGCGCCAGGGAATCCCTTCCACGCACCAAGCAATACACATCCAGGCAACAGTTTTACCATTTATCGGACGTCCACCTGCTAGTAAAACAAAAGGTGACACGCAAACACGCCTGAAGGTACAAATACCACACCAATGTCTGTTTCTCAGGTTGTCACTTTCATGGGATTCATATCCACATAAATATCCAGATAAAGTTCATATTCTTTTATTTACACTCAACTCATTTCAAACATCTCTATTAGATGGATAGGATACGTTTGCCTTGGATAATGACTGAACTAAGGTAAAGGCCGGAGTGTTCGCATGGATCATGTGAAAGCTTCCAGGTTGCATTTACACTTTGTTATTTCCAGAACCTGGTCGGGATCTGATCGGCCCAATGTGATCTATTAACTGGTTATAACTTATATAAAAACAAGGCCAACACGTCAGAAGGGTAATCTGAAAATAGATTTGTCTAGATGCCTAAAAAAGATGACGGTAATAAATTAATCTAAAGGGGGAAAAAATCAGTGATGCCGAACCTTTGGGTTCTATTGTACATAGTACCAGTACATAGCTTCACCTTCCTCAAAGATGAACAGAGGTTTTCTACAGCAACAGTTCCACAGATTCTAAGCCCATTTATGTCTTTAGTCACAAGCCAAAGGTGACTGACACCATCTGCCCATCCACTGTAGCAGATCAATAGTTTCCAGTTCACTGACCCTTTGGATGAGAGAGTATATTACCTGGGAGATCTTGAGGCAGTGGATAGGCTTTCTCTCTTTGTGCTTGTGGATCTGCATGTCCGAGATGTTTGTTGCCTTTACCAAAGTGAAGCTGAGTCCTTTCTGATCCCAAAATCTCACGGTGATTGATTCCTGATACCTCGGACAAATCACGAGTGGATCCACAGTTTGTGGGTCGCTGATTTTGTTGAATCAATAAATCGTAGTGTCCAGCACTCTGTGCCTGAGAGGAGATCGGGTTTCTGATGTTGTCTTGATTCAGAGGCAGCTGCTGTCTTACTCCTCCAGCTGCCAGTGTGACTCCATGGCCTGTGGTGATCTTTCTTTTCAAGACAGTAGGCTCATGACTGTCTCTTCCTTGTGCTTGTGAAGCAGCAAGACCAAGATTTTTACTCGGTTTATCAAAAGGGTTCGTAGATCCAAGATTTGATGACTTTACTAACGGCTCGAGGCTGTGGACTCCTCCAGCCAGTAACTCAGGTGCAGTAGGACCAAGAATACTGCCACCTCCAACTGGTGTTTCAGGAACAAAACCTTTGTCTCCTTTCCCCTTCAAGAGACCAAGTACTCTGCCCTTTTCTCTCCTCAGATCTTGAAGAGCTTGGCCCAGACTGGCCAGCTCTGGTCCCCCCATTTCTGCTGCAGACACACCTGGCAGAGAAATATCATGCATTCGTGACTTCTTCGTGGCTCAGAGAGAACAGCACACTGTAGTGGCCAGAGGCAGAAATGTCTTTTGATTCAAAGTCTACTTTGAATTTCAATTCGATGCAATTTAACACATCATCCATTGAGTAATCATCACTCAAATGGTGGTAAGACCGAATCGAGAAAAAACAGAGTCCATTATGGCTGAAATGAGTCCAGATAAAGAAGGACAAAATCGTCAGCATAATGTGGAACTGAGACGGAAAGAAGACGCAACTGAAGCCTTGGAAGGGCAAATATTGTACTTCTCATTGCATAGGTGCAATGACTTCAACACATACAACATGACTTCACAACAAGTGTTGCCACCTCAAACAGTTGAAATGCCATAAAAAACACCACTAGACAAAGACACCGCCTGACTCACAACATCAGTGTGCAACAGAAACAATGCTTTACAAACACTGATGGGACATAAAAGCAGAAAACTGCAGTGGAACACAGCAAACGTTTTAAAAGTCAAAACATTTGACAATAGTCTAAAATAATTCTAGTTTTCACAACAAAGTTTCACTCTGTTTTTGAAACTATGGAGATTTTGAATTCAAATTATAATCAGTGACTGTGAACCAGAACCAGAACAGACACCAGATATTCTATACACTCAAATAAAAGGTCTTTGAATGGATCAAAATGCGTCTTTCACAATGATCACAGGATCATCTTAGTCTTACCATCGTCAGATTATAAGTGTGCTTCATAAACTCTATATAAAGATGGATGACATGGCCCTTCCCCAAATGTGAAGCCAAATCATTTCGAACACCCCCTGGTTGCTGGCTGCAGTATAGGACAACAACCCCGCCATCTTTATATACAGTCTATGGTGTGCATGTATTCAACAGAACCTGTTTTCCAGTTGACCCATTCGGTTTGTGTAAACCACAGCTCTAAGTGCACCGCAATCATTAAGGCTGATAGACTCAGACTGGACTTGTGGAGGAGCTGCAGAACTCATGCAACATGCAATACGTACTGTATGAAACACTCACATCAGCATGTGAATCTTCAATGTCACAGACAGGTTACAGACAAATGGACAAAGATTAAACACAGATTAAACACAAAAACACCACAGGTGGCTATGGTAGAGGCTTTACCGGGCATTTGTTCCTCAGCCCTCTGTCCAGTGGGATACCCGAGTCCAATTCCTAATGACAGCAGACAAGGGGACTGTCACTGATTTCACTGAAAAACTCAGGAGGACACTGTGGTCACATACACTTACAGTCTCTAGACTTAAAAAAGGTTTAAAAAGCTGAGCATTTCTGTAACAGTGATAAAATAAGAGGCATCCATTTCATTTCAAGACAGGGCTTTATAATAAAGAAGCATTTTTTTATATAGTTTAGATATATATGATAAGTTATTTCATTTGAAAGTCTGCTTTGCGAAACCTGATTAACATGTTTATCCATGAAACAGCATGAGTGTGAGTTAGTGTGGATGAGAGGACACAAGAAAATGTCATCCATAATTCATTTAAACAGAATGAGTGTTGTTCGGTTTGCAGCACTCTCTACTTCCTCTACCTGCAAGTGGCTGTAACTGCAAGTCAAAAAAGCTTTGAACCAATCTGTTCAAATTTTTTTTAAAGATTTTAAAGATATTCTTAAGTAGCATTTTCAATGTAGTTCTTCGGCTTATAGTTTTTTTCTCATAATATCTGATTTCATTTTATAACATTCAGTGTATTTTCTATCTGTGCACAAGGATGTGACATTGATTATATTACATGCAAACATTCTAGTATTATTAAGGTTAGATATAAATCTCCCCCAAAAATATATAATATAAACCTATACTTAATACTAAACTTAATAAACTTACTTATAATAAACTTAATTCATAGTTGACCATTCGAATGAAAACAATAATCATAAATGTTGCACTGCTGCATTCAATTTAATATTGCACGTGGCATTTTATAGAACTTCTCTCAGCATCACAACCCCAGTGTCTCTGTACAAATCTGAACTGAATGGAAGAAGTCATGCTTCATTTCAGGATTCATCACCTACCTGGTCGGGCTCCAGGATAGCCCATGCCAGCCATAGCCCCATATCCTGGCAAGACAAACAAAGAGCCAAGTTCAGAGGACGTGGAGCGAATCTTTAAACCAGACAAACACACTTGAGCACCAGAAGCCCTGGATGTTCCCCTGTTTTTATGAGGACACATCTTTTTATGCAGTCTGCCCCAGACATCGTGTTCAGTGCCACTCAGCTGAGATTTATCAAACAAACAAGCAGAGCGAATACAGAGGTTGTAATTCTCTGTGTAGACTCTCATCTGGGAAAACACTGCACAGAAATCACCAAACAAACTGTGGGATCACTCACCTGGCACAGTGCCGAGGCCAGCCCCATAAACTGCAAAGTCAGAAAAACAAAGAGTTAATTTCTGTTTACAAAGATTTCTATGGCTGAAGACCTACTGAACTGTTTTTGCTATATTCTGCTTTTTCCTCTAAAACTTCACAGATCCCACAGTGACTTTACATTTTGACAATTACATGCTTTAGTGTTTTAAAGTAAATCACTGCAGTAAATCCTTTTCTCTTAATGAAATAATGAAATAAGTGGGTTTTTTTCACCCTTTAAGATTTACATATTCAGCTAAGACCTCATTGCTTTAAATAAGAAGATAAGGACGATGAAAGGTTTTAAGGGCATTTGGGCAGTCACATTTTCTTTATAAAGCCTACAGTGAGTGTTTAGTGTTTATTCACTTTTACTTTCTATAAAACTTCCATCTATCCATTTGTCTATTTTCTTCCAAAGGTTGTGCCAGACACCCCTCTACCCAGGTATGCTATCCAACCCCCCCAGTGACTTCTGGCTCTACCCCTGGGTCTCCTCCCAGTTGCGTGTGCCTAGAAAACCTCTAATGGAGGGTGTCCAAAAAAGCTTCCCTGAGAAGACACCTGAACGAGCGCAACAATCACCTCAACTCAGGTATTGTCCTTTAAACATTATTCTTACCTCGTTTCCCTCCCTGGCCCAAGCCCAGTCCGTTAAATCCAGTCCCCATTCCCATTCCTGTGCCCAGGCTGGCACCTGCAATCACAAACATTTAACTATTAACCACATGGGACTCATACACAACAGAAGTCAAAATAATTTCCAATAAGACAGTAGGGTGTTTTATAATCTGATGTACCATAGGCTCCCTGGGCTCCATATCCACCTTGCCTCATGCCTGCTCTTCCTCCTAATCCAAGAGATCTGTAACCCCCTGTGAAAATCACAACAAAGAAAATGTTGCTGTTGAACAGCAGAATCTGACAACACGTATCATCATTAAGAATTAGGACAAGATAAATCTCTGCAGCAGAATTGGATGGAGGAGCCATTGCTTCTCAGGGCTGTTGGTCACACAGGTTAACTGATGAAACTTACCAAGACCGAGCTGAGCCCCAGGATAACGACCAACTAATGTTAGAAGTAAAGAGAAAATACAAAAATGACTGATTTGATGTAAAATGAATGTGCAGGTATGCATAGTGCAAAAAGTTTGACGTACTTCCAGCCTTCATCGCTTTGTTGCCATAACGATTCCCCATAGCTCCAAGGGCTCCTGCAACTGAAGCTCCAAATGTTCAATATATTATAAAAATATGAAATTATCACATGAACGAATCATGTGCTGTATGTAAATAAAACAATAAGCTTCAAAGTAATGAAAATATTTAAAAATTAAACTAATTATTATGACATTTTATTCAATAATTAATATTCATAATAACATGATTATCATCTTTTTATGTTTTTCATCAGAACACTTAAGGTCCGGTTATAGGTCAATATATAAGAAAATAAAAAGTGGCATGACAGTATTATTGGAAGTCAAAAGAGGTAATTTTAATTGTTTTATGGTATTTTGTTTTAATGACACATACATGTATCTCTGCAGATCAATAATCATAATAAATAATAAATACAATGCATGTTGAGAATACAACTGACCTCCTGGTCTAAGTCCAACGCCGACACCTGAATAAAAAACAAAACACAGACACAGGTGATGCACTCATGAGCAACTTTCACATGGAAATGAAAATTATTATTATTATTCTCTTTAATTAAGTACATATATTAATCACAACCATTAAATACTTTCCAAAGTTATCCAAAAAAGACCTTTGACTTGAGTATAATTAGCATCACAACTCATGAAATACACAGTGATTAGGGGTGAAAAGTTTTTTAAGTTGTCATGGCGCTTAACCCACATGCTTGAAGAAGTAAAAAAAAAACAAGCATGTGACGTACCTCTGGCTGGCAGCACTCTGCTCCAGGATACACTCTGAGGTTTAACCCCTGAAAAAATAAAAACACATTAACATTGTACCATCAAAGTTGGTTAAAATATTCTCTTTAAATTCATCAACACAGCCAAACATTTTTTTATTGCTGAGTGATACATTTATTTAGAAAGCAAACAATACTGACTTCATTGTGTAAATGCAATGTGCATGTGTGCACAAAACTGGATATAGAGAAAAAATACTCAAGACTGAAATAGAAATTCTTCTAAGTAAGCAAGATATATTCTCTTTGCATTCAGTATAATTTTCCATTTAAAGTGATAACTAACTTTCATTTGAAGCCTAACAAGGAATTCTTACAACGATCTGTTTTCTGAATTGTTCTCAATGATGTCGGAGAAGGGGCAAACTTTACAATTTCCACAATAAGGTGTATCATGACATAGAGATAAACGGACAGGCAGAGAGACAGACAGGCAGAGAGACAGACAGACAGACAGACAGGCAGACAGGCAGAGAGACAGAGAGACAGAGAGACAGAGAGACAGAGAGACAGAGAGACAGAGAGACAGACGGACAGACGGACGGACGGACGGACGGACGGACGGACGGACGGACGGACGGACGGACGGACGGACGGACGGACGGACGGACGGACGGACGGACGGACGGACGGACGGACGGACGGACAGACAGACAGACAGACAGACAGACAGACAGACAGACAGACAGACAGACAGACAGACAGACAGACAGACAGACAGACAGACAGACAGACAGACAGACAGACAGACAGACAGACAGACAGACAGACAGACAGACAGACAGACAGACAGACAGACAGAGATCCTTTGACGGAAAAAGAAAAAATCTGAACGACCCTGTGGAGCCTGTTAGTTCTTCTCACGTTTGGTCGTCACATTCATTTTCCCACCTCTGAATCATAAAGATCCAATGAAAAGGTTGCAAATAAATTAGAGGAGATGAAGCGTGGGGACTTGGCGCAGGGATCACTGAAGTCACAGAGTCCAGCAGTTTTCCCTGCCTCCATCTCACACAAGTGATATTTAACAAGGGAGTGAGAGAGAGTCATTGAAGACAGTGATCCAACAGAACTGTGACTGCATGAAATCATATTTCTACTATATGTTACAAACAACATATTAGAATAAATAGAGACATTACTTTTTACACACTTTGCTTCAAGTGTCCAAATCGCACTGTTTTCTCGCCATTTATAATAGGAATATATAATTAACTTTCTGGAAGATTAGGGGGAAATAATTATACCAATCATTTTGACCTTATCAGAACAATGAATAAATAAATTAACATGCAATTCACAGTCTGGCTGCAAAAAAAATGTTCTTGGCTAATTTTACATTGTTATGTTGCCATAACTTGATATAGTCAGTAAACAAATATGGTAAGACACTGATGTTAAATAATCCAGGCTATTTAGATTTAGGTTTGCGACTGTAATTATGTGTTTATTAATTTCTTTTTTAAGGTCAAAATTATTTTGTTGTTTTTCAGCAACTTTTCCACACGCAAACTCCATCAAATGTGTGTTAGATGCCAGTAGAAGATGTGTTTCAACAACAGCAAAGAAAGGCATATATATTGTATTGTAAGACCATATTCTAGACAAAAACTGAAGAGAATAGATCATAATACCGTGATTTTCTTCAGGATATAACCAGTGTTGAAATATCAAGTTCTACTTACCGCCTTGCAGAGTTTGCTGAGCCAACCAGAGAACCAGCGACGTCTGGAGCAGAGCTCGAAACAGCATGATGGAGGAGAGCGGAGACAAAAAACGAAAACTTTGCAAGAGAGCAGAGGAACCAGCTGACACACCGAGAGGCAAACTGAAGGATGGGTATTTAACACAAGACTGCCCCTAATGCCTTTTATACGATTTTCCCTCTGATACACTCCCACTGACACACACACACAAACATTGGCCTGATTGTGCCAACTCTGGTCCGTTTACATTAGCTGAGAAACCACACACGCACTTACACACACACACACTTACACACACACTTACACACACGTACACACACACACGGGAACTGAATTTTATTATTTTCTCCTGCACCTGAAAATTCACACCCTCTGTTAGTTTGGCATGTAGCACATGGAGAACTGGAGATAACAGATGCAATTCAGGTCAATGAAAATGTATCTCATAGTCCGTCAGTCTTTTAAAAGCAATTAAAAGCAAACCCTTATTGTAACTGTCTGGCTTTTCTGCCACTAATTGTTACCAAAAAGGAACTCAAGGAGTCATTCAACAGTTCATTTGTCACACGTGCTTCACAATATATTTGTGTGGTTAAACGCAGTGTGGCGTGCTCCGGGAGACTAATGAGAAAGTATGGCACTTCCCTCTGCCAAGGCCCAACAGGTCCCTTGAATTCAAGACTGGAGGATGTCGGGGATTGAACCACCAACCTCCCTCTTTACCTCCTTAGCCACAGCCGCACTACCGTAGCTCTCTGTGAGGCCCTATGGTTTAGCAGAACTGTTCACAGACCAGTTGATGATGACCCATATTAGGATGTTTCCACAGCACCTTAGCCGAGGATCTCCAAAAACATAAAGCAAATACACTGTTCTAGAAAACCAAAACAGAAAAATTCAAAGAGGATATTTTTTTATGACGTATGGGTTGACTCAAACAAACTCACCTGCTTAACAACAGACGAGTTTTGTTGGGTTTTTGAGTGAATACTAAGGCTTGTGGAAACAGGTAAGGTAAATAATTAGTGAGAGCAATCAGAATGTGTTTATGGAGCGCAAATATCCAGTTGAGGAAAACATACTCGGGAAGTGCGGAGTAAATATAACATCATTATGGTGTTTGTAAGTATGTTGAGGGACATCAGAGTAGGGCCTCAATTTAAACACCATTATTTTCCATAATATTCTAGAGACGCTCATTGTAATCTCACTTTAAACATGGTGGGTGTAAACCCTCACTGGGGTCTCGGGGAAATCCGAGTGTGTCACTGCAGTCTGCTGAGAGTGTGTACGAGACCCAGCGGCCCATGGTGGCATCAACACTGAGCTGCGGGATCTTCATATCGTATAGTGTGGGAGGTCTGTTGTTCAACAGCCTTTTCTCGGTGTAATGTTTAAGTTTGCTTCTTAAACTCGAGCACTCAATGCAAGAACCACATACGACGGTTGTTTTCCCGCCACCTGAGGAGAACTGTAGTCACAGGTGCAGACCACCGCATCGTCTTCCCTGGTGGTACCGAACATTAGACAATAACAGCAGCCTGAGCGTCTGACTCATGACTCCCTCACCCATGATTCACCTCTAAACATTTATCGGTCCGCATGTTTGAGATGTCTTTCTAAAAGAAAACGATCCATAAGAAGATGGTCGATTTTTCAAGACGAGATGTCAAAGCTTTAAGAAGAAGACCAGATGGTAGAAAGACAGAGGTTCAGACAGTGTTGGCTCATTAACTGGAAAACAGATGAACATCTGGATGACAGTTTTCACTGTGGTTTTATATTAGAAACACTCTCGCCCCAATGTATAGGGATTAAACTCTGTGTGTCCTGTCCTCATATGTCCTTTAAGGATAAAAGAGGAGAAAAGCTGTCCTGAACTGACACTGTTTGGTTACTGCTAGAGGGTTTAGGATAGAGCCAGGATTATGTTAACCTATTATATGCTAACATGGAGTTATCCTGTTGGTAAACTTACAGATTTGACTAAATATGGCTTATGGTAGATAATGACTCGATTACCAACTAAAACAGCCATCAATACGTCCCCTTATGAAACCATATTTCATACTTACCCGTCCCCTAAACATCAAGTTCCATGAATTATTCTCTGAGAAACCAGCAAAATATAGAAAAATGCCCTATCTCGCAATGTTAAAGTTAAAACTAAGATCCACCCCATGACCTGGATCTGCACCAAACTGTAGTGGATTCTTTCCCGACCCATTCCCCATCCTTCTACCAAGTTTGGTGCAAATATGCTCAGTGTTGCTAACCAACAAATGGACATGGATGAAAACAAAAGCTCCTTGGCGGAGGTCATAATTACAGTTAGTGCCACAATCTCAGCTTTGATGATTAACATCACGACTGCCCAGACCCTCTTATTGACCCAAGCAATTTGCACATGGATATATTTGCAATTGAGGCTCCAAGGACAAACAATTACATAGGCGTACTTTTAATCAGGCAATTTAGATGCAATTATGAGGGAGACTATGAGGTAAAGTGGGGGCGCTGATTGGATGGGTTAGCTCCTATAAAGCTATATAGCGAATAAGTGATAATTTTCTTTTCTGGTATAAATTGAGATTAACTATTTTATCGTCGACCCATACTATATTGAGCCAAGCTTTATATTTATAGAATTTTACTCTAGAGTAATGGTGCCCCTTTTTTTTTTTTCTTTTTCTTTTAGGGACTACTTCCTACACTTGCGCCTGAGTGAGGTTGTTTTCATCTGATTTTACATTAAATCACCCAGTTAGATGTAATATACAGTTGAATACAGCTCACCGGTTGCTGTTGAAATAGACTCCAATGTTCCATTTTCACCTAAAATAAACCAAAATGTTCCCCAGAGAGTTGGAAACCACAAATAGGAAAATAAACAAGGACTGGGCAGTGCACAGTAACACAGTCTCTAATAAAGTACCTTCATCTTAACTTCCTTAATTACATTTATGATAAACCTCAGTGAATCACAGGTGTAAATATAAACATAAATGGCTTCCACGACATTTTCATCAGGAGGTTGGAAACATTCATAACCTCTGCACGTGAAGTGAATCTCCAAACAGGCTCATCCCAGTGAAAAAAGCTTCATACTGGACTTGGGGTTTAATTTTGAATTCCCTGGTCATTTGTTTTGTTTGTTTTTGGAGCATCAGTGTTTATTGCAGGTTTAATGCTGTTGTAAGAGACTGTGGGCCACCTCCTGGTTAATGTTTAGCCTTCAGGTTCATGTAGCATATCCAAAATGCTACAGAGCGATCATGCAGGAGAAAAGCATTGTGCAGGTGTTAGGTGTTAGTGCAACTGCTGGAATCAAAAACTGCGTGTGTGTGTGTGTGTGTGTGTGTGTGTGTGTGTGTGTGTGTCGTTAATGTCGTAACATTATTAACAGAGTGGCTACATTTTTACACCCATTCAGTGCAGCAGCAATAAGGAGAGAGGTGAAAGTGGGAGACATCATTATAAGGTGGTGTCTCAAGCGTTCCACATATTGATTATTGAGGCCAAAACATGTCAGATATAACAATTTACACTAATCTTGTTTAATTATAACATTACATTCCAAGGAGGTTTTCCTCTGTGTTTGTTTGCTTTTATGATAGTTAGCACACTTGCACAAAAAACAATCGACAGATTACCATGAAACTCGGTAAAAAGATGAGGTAAAGGTCAGGAAAGAACACATCAAATTTAAGAGCGGATCAGAGGGCCAATCCAGAATTATTATTTTACTTTAACATTGTGAGATAGGCCGTTTTTCAACATTTTCATTGATTTCTCCGATTATAGTTCATGAAACTTAATGTTGAGGGGACAAATATCAATGAGTGTGGGCAATTTCGAAATCTAGTAGAAATCTGTATTAAGTGAATTTGAATGTGGTTCCATAAAGGGACTGTTGGGCCTTGGAAGAGTTATTCTACTTGTATTACTGCTATTGAAATTGTTGCATTCGTTAAAGTCAGAGGGTGGTGAGGGCTGAAATCCACTTATAATGACAATAATTTTGGTCTTAAAGAAATCATGAAATCGACTCATTCAGGAAGTCAGTTGGCTTTTACCCATTATCAAAGTAATTTCACAATAGTAAGTTAAAGCTGTCCTTTTGTCGAAAGAAGATGATGAGTGTCATGAGGTGGAAGATTTTACAAGAGGAAACCGGCCTTAGGATCTTTCAAACTCATGAATGATTCTAAAATAACTTCCGATTTAAATTACTTAAAAATATATATTATTATGCTTCCAGTTAAACATTGTGTTGTGAAAAGAAACCATGACTCTGCTCTCCAAAGGCAAAGTGAAAAAATACAAACACATCGTCTGTAATCCCAGCCATTTCAAAGCGCCAGAAGAATGGTTGCCATGGCGCTGCCGTCCAACCCCAGTACAAATTCAACAAAGCGCTGAGATGTGAGCTCCTCTGAAGTGAAATCAGGAATATGGTGAGGTGCCCAGAGAAGTGAGAGCCACACAGTCTTACTAGGGGAGAGATGGGACAGACTGTTGCGACTGGCACAGGCTGCTTTCACCCCCGTCCAACATCACACACACTTACTGCATTGCACACAGTCCACAGTTGTCTCTCTCATGGCGTCAGTTGTATACAGACAGGGTAGTGTGGGTGTTAAGGGATGCTGCAGAGAGAAACCCCACATGAACCCAGTTTTAAAGTCTTACTTTTATCAATTAATGCATGATTTAAATACCTTTTTTCTGGTAGAAGAAATACGTATAAGTAGGAACAGTCAGGAAAAGCAAACCATTATGCCTTTGGAAAAAAATAAACCTGTATTTGAGTTGTGTGATTGCTTTTTATTTGCACATCACTCCGTGTGTCTGCACTCTGCTGTGTTGAGTCTACCACGTTTCCTCCGGCTGCTGTGTGCGTATAAACTCACCCACTGATGGGAGTGCTGCTCATCATCCGGCTCAGGTGGAAAACCTGTTGAATCCGTTCGTTCTGCACGAGGCCGCCCGTCATCCTGGCGACAAAAGAGCTGCTGTGCTCAACACTGGAGAGAAAGTCAGCTCAGGACGAAGATGTGGATAAGGAGACGAGTACAGTTAAAGGAAATGGCGGTGGTTAGCACTGCGGCCTGACAGCAAGAAGGCTGGGTTCAAGCATACACTGATACGAATGCGGACATATTGCATATTTGGAGCTAGAGCAGTCTGTGGAGTTTGTATGTTATGTGCTCTTGGGTACATCAACGACGGATACTCTCAAAGGATAAGTGACATGAATAATACAGGGTTCTCAGTTTGTTCCCTTCTAGCTCACATCATAGTGTTCTCAATTTCAAAATAACCAGTTTCACTATCCTATATTGCAGCACAAACATCAATTATTACACGTGAGAAAATCTGCTGAAATGGTTGGAGGGCCTGAGGTTTCAGCCTCAGCAGCTCACCTGCTGCACATGCACATTGGACCTCTGTCTGTCCGCCAGTGCACGTCTGTGCACAGAGCCATCAAAGTGAGATGGTGTTTCACATCTGCCCACAATAACACAAGTGCTAGACATCCAGACTGGCAGCTTGCATGACTGGCTGACATCACTTCTGGCCCTGGCTCCTGTTTGCATTGCAGCCTGAATCAGTGCAGACAGAACGACCGACCGACCGACCGACCGACAGACAGACAGACAGACCGACAGACCGACAGACCGACAGACCGACAGACCGACCGACCGACCGACCGACCGACCGACCGACCGACCGACAGACCGACAGACCGACAGACCGACAGACCGACAGACCGACAGACCGACAGACCGACAGACAGACAGACAGACAGACAGACAGACAGACCGACAGACCGACAGACAGACAGACAGACAGACAGACAGACAGACAGACAGACAGACAGACAGACAGACAGACAGACAGACAGACAGACAGACAGACAGACAGACAGACAGACAGACAGACAGACAGACAGACAGACAGACAGACAGACAGACAGACCGACCGACCGACCGACCGACCGACCGACAGACCGACAGACAGACAGACAGACAGACCGACAGACCGACAGACCGACAGACCGACAGACCGACAGACCGACAGACCGACAGACCGACAGACCGACAGACCGACAGACCGACAGACCGACAGACCGACAGACCGACAGACCGACCGACAGACCGACAGACCGACAGACCGACAGACCGACCGACCGACCGACCGACCGACCGACCGACCGACCGACCGACCGACCGACAGACAGACAGACAGACAGACAGACAGACAGACAGACAGACAGACAGACAGACAGACAGACAGACAGACAGACAGACAGACAGACAGACAGACAGACAGACAGACAGACAGACAGACAGACAGACAGACAGACAGACAGACAGACAGACAGACAGACAGACAGACAGACAGACAGACAGACAGACAGACAGACAGACAGACCGACAGACCGACAGACAGACAGACAGACAGACAGACAGACAGACAGACAGACAGACAGACAGACAGACAGACAGACAGACAGACAGACAGACAGACAGACAGACAGACAGACAGACAGACAGACAGACAGACAGACAGACAGACAGACAGACAGACAGACCCCGGCCCCCCCTCCTTCAGAGACGTACTACCCTTTATCCCGCTGAAGATGCTCAGATATAACAGATGCAAGACTCGTCAAACATTTAGTCACTTGGTCCACCTTCATAGAATTCACTCTCACTATGTCATTCTCATAAAATTATAGTAAACTTTTCCCTCTCAAGTATCTGCCCCGTCCAGTTTATGTGTCAGCACTTGGAATGGGTGACGCTTTTATAACTCTGAAATACTGAAATAAGTTTGTTGCCCGTGTGATATTGTTGATGAGCCTGTGTTTTGTTTACTTCCCCTTTCAATAGTGAAGGTATGCATCGGTTTCTGTTCCCACCAAATTATGGATTTTTACATGTGGGTGTATTTATCTTTTTTATGCATGTGCCTACTGTGTGTGCAAAAGTAACCAATGCGGATATGTATTAATGTATACCAGTGAATCAAGCCCCTTTGACGTATCATGGCCTTGACTCCTCCAAATCTATCCAGTAAAATTGTTTGCTATTTAGTATGTAGGTAGTCAGAGAGGTCATGAACACAGGCATATCGGTGTCTCTCTGAACTTATTGAGCAAAGTGTTTTTACAGTACTTTGAAGTATCCTGAAATTATCTATTTTCTACAGTGAAAATTCTGAAATGATCTATTCCACAGTGAAAATGTTGGACTTTACTTTGAAAAATCTCCAAATCTATACATGAAAAAAATCTTTGCTATTCAGTGTGTAGGTAGCCAGAGAGGTCCTGAACACAGGCATATCAGTCTCTCTCTGAACTTATTGAGAAAAGTGTTTTTAAAGTACTTTGAAGTATCCTGAAATTATCTATTTTCAGCACTTCCTGAGTGTAACCTATTCCCAATCGATGATGCTGTTGCTGCAGGAGGCGGGGTCTAATGTTACCTGCCTGTTCTGATTGGAATCTTCTCCTTATTGATTACTTTGAAAAATATTGAAAAAACAATACAGATATTCGCTGATATATGTAGTAAAAGTGAAAAGAATCCAAAAATAATTCTACTTAAGTAAAGTACAGACACATAACAAATGTATTTAAGTACAGTGATTAAGTAAATGTGCTTCATTACATCCCACCCCTGTCACCAACTAACAAGCATGAAACTGAACCTAATCTAATCAAAAATAAGGAACTGTAACTTCTTTAAATCAATAATTTATAAATTATCATTTGTAATGCATGTTGTTTTAGAGACTGACTGATGTGGATTTTTTGGGCTGATACTGATAGTGACAGTAAGGAGTACAAATTGCATACAGATTTATTAGTCAATATTTATATTTTTTAAATTGGCAATAATTCCTAAATGTTGTTGTCAAACCCTTATATTTCATGCTTAATAGTTTTCAGTTTAAAGCTCAACTTTATTATGAGTGACTATAAGCAATATACAACCAAATATATACTATAAACTGTAAGATAAACATAATGGTCTGTATTTATATAGTGCTATTATAGTCTTGGTGACCACTCAAAGAGCATTACTTTACAGTTTTTTTACCATTCACCCATTCATACAGTGCATCTATGGACAGCATTTATATTGCCCAAGGACACTTTGTCAAGCAGATGGGGAAGACTGGGATTGAACCGTTAGAGGAAGCCCGCTCTACCCCCTCAGCCACAGCTAGAGGAAACAGAGAAACCATAAACGTCAGTGAAAGGCTCATATTTCACAATCTTATCAGCCAGTGTACTGTTTTGACCCTGAGGGACACCATATATCAGTTTGATGTTTGACTAATAAATTCAACAATACAAGACAAAAAATGTCATCATTGCATCTGTGCCCCACAACTGAGCCAAGTGCTTCAGTGAACGACTGAGGACGGACTGTCTGTCACCGCTGCTCCATAACTGAAACCAAAAGTGACTTCAGACTCACGGACCATGACAAACAGACCTGTAAGGCAATCTATTCATGAACGTGGGACATTAACAAGGCTTTATCAGGCCTCTGTCTTTTATTTATTCTCTGTAAGAGCATGCTCCACGTCCTCCACAGCACCAGCACACCTCCTCCCCCTCTTCGTCACACATCAGCCTGCCTGTTGCACTTGCCCAAATATAAACTGTTTCTTGGCGCAGGGACAGATTGAAATGGGGAGGAGTTTGACACAGTGAGTTCAGCTCAGGACAGACTGAAGGACAAACAAGCGTAAAAGTTGGATTGGACGGGCAAACAGGAGGAGATCAAAACACTGGGAATACTACCTGCTTTGAGTAAAGTAAGTTCTTAATCGACTTTCTTGTATTTGAGTTTGAGAAGTTATTACAACTCTTGATACACAGCAACACCAGTATGCCTCGCCTCAACCCTTAGATAGAGATATTGTTACTAGTGCAGGCAGCTTCCTTATACGTGACATTTCAGCTGTTGTCTCTGGCTCAGAGTAAAAGCTCATAATGGCTCCTGTTATATTAAAAATACATAAGCATGAACTTACTTTTCTGATACATGACATCACTTTCACTATCCTAGTGTCATATTTAACATATATCTACACCTCAAAGAGCATATGATTCTTGTGTCCTCTACAGATGTCTGTGCCACCAGTTGCCGTGGTGGCTCGTCGCGCACTGGCTGCAGCGTCACATTCAAGCCATGAGGGAAAAGGTCAGTGTGTCTTCACCGACTTGCTCGATCAAATGCAACCAAAATGGGACAAAGTCTCCAGATCCAAAGCTTATTACTTGCAGCAGCTGCACCGAGTCTTGTTTACTGTAGTCTTTGCCTTAAGTGAAATGTCTGCAGAGTTGGCAGCCAGCCTGCACAATCCTGCACTTTGGCACCAACCTGTTTTATTACCGTTATAGGTTTTATGAAGACACAGCCACTTTTTAAACAAAAAATTGTATTGTTTCAGTAGATGTCAGGCTGTGTTCTGTGCTTCAGCCTTGTTCTTTCACTTTTTTTTTTTTTACACAGCAAAGACCTGGAAGGTCATGAGCTTCGTGCTGGCCATACCTGGTGTTTCCGTGTGCTGGCTCAACTCTTACATGAAGGGCCAGGCTCATTCACATGAGCAGGCCGAATTTGTGCCGTATTCCCACTTGCGTATCCGCACCAAGGTGAGTCTCGGCCTTCCCTCGCACTCTCACATTTTCAGCATGATTTACTCCCAGTAACAAGGAAATGCTCTCTACCCTTTAGAAATTTCCCTGGGGTGATGGAAACCACTCTCTGTTCCACAACCCTCACGCTAATGCCCTGCCTGACGGCTACGAGAGCAGCCATCACTGAGGAGCAGCCACATCCTGCTGCACGCTTAAACTCCAGCCTGCAGTGTACTCGGCTTCATTATCCAGATCAGGGGGCCAAGCAGTAGCGCCGTCAAACAGTACACCCAGACAGGAATTAAACTACTTTGTGCTATGTCATCGTAATGAGTCCCTTTTCATTATTTTAATTGACTGTATTACTCAAATTAATTAACACTGAAGTGGTTTTAAATGTGTTTCTGGGAAGATAGTGGTTTTACATCTCATTATTCAGACAATGTTCAACTATTTCAGCAGTTATATTGGACTGCGGTTTCATTGTGACCTTTCTGAAACTACCACTAGAAGTTGGATAAATTCAAACATTTTCACATGAAGCATTTATGGGCTTTAGAGCATCAGGTTGCTTTAAGTATAACAAAATCCCATGACAATACAAAAACCAACAAACAAATAGTCCTACAAATGGGGCATTGACAACTACTGCATTTAAGTAGTTGTCAATTATTCCCACAAAGTAGTCGACTAGTGCATTAATCAAGGGAGATTACTTCCCTTGTCAATGTGTGAGAGGGAGTGACATGACGTTTAGAGGAGTCTCCTATTGTCGTCTTTGGAGTCCACTCTGTTGGGGCTGACAGTGTTAGCAGTAAGCTGTGTAGATTTAGATGGTGAAGCACAGCACTGGTATTGTTGTTGAACTTTAGGGCAGCCTTACACATATTTAATTTGCTCTGGTAAAGTATTTCCACGCTGTTGATTTCAGTCAAGGATCTGAATCTCAAACCATACTGGTTCTGGTCTGCTGTTTTAGTCCCAAGACTAATGTGTGAAGAGTAATAAATGAGAACTGACATGTCCCAAAAAGAAAATAGCGCCCCCTGCTGCATATCTGCTGTAGTTGCCTTACTACTGCACAGTGCTAAACCCACAGGCGAAAGACGGGTCTACAACCATGCAGTGTCGACTAGTCTGTGAAACCTCTACATGCTAACAACATTTCCTCGTGTTAGACGATTGTGCTTATAGGCATGATCTTCTCTTACGCTAAATTTAAAGTTTATCATTAGTTTAGTTAGAGTCAGTCCCAAAGACCATCCTGCCACTGCAAATGCAAACTACAACAGAAATTGCACCAATCCACTGCTAAAAATAGTCCCTGACAAAAGCACAAAAGTAATGTTTGCAAATTACCTACATTGTTCTGTGTTATAATAAATTATTTGGACCTTATATTATATAAAATATTTTCCTCTTCCAAGGAGGTTGTTACCTCTGTTCGTTTATTAGTCAGCAAGATTTAGCAAAAAACTACTGGACGGATCACCACGGAAGTTATTGGAAGAACATGGGATGACACTTTAACAGTTTATCCCAATATCTCCCAGAAAAGAAAATGTATTGCGGCCCAATACATACAAAAAACATTTTACCTCAGTCTTAATGAATGCTTCTAAATTACCTGACTCATAGATATGAATTGAATATTTTAAACATTTAGGAAAAAAATAGACCTTTTCTTTGTAAACATTTTAACTTATCTGGCATGTAGCACAAGTGTTTTAATGGCTCAGGCCACATGTAAATATATTCACAGGCAAATTACGTGGGTCAATTTGCACATATATCTTCACGTGAGGCATGAAATAGACATTTGTAATATTAAGGATCGAAGCTGACATTGTGGCACACACACAATTATTACCTACACCAAAAGGTTATGTTTTTGTCTGCGTTCGATTGTGCAAAAAATATTGGACAGATTACCACAAAACTTTGTGGAAGGACACAGTATGGGTCAGCAAAGAAACCATTAAATTGTAGGGTTTGGTGGTCCAGATCAGGAGGTGGATCCAGGAATTACATCTCACTTTATTTAACATTGCAAGAATGGAGTATTCCTTCAACATTTGTCGATTTTTTTAAAGAATAATTCATCTGGATCTGGATAAAGTTAAATGTGGTTGGTTTCTTAAGGGGACTGTTGGGCCTTTGTGGATGTATGCCAAGTTAAAACCAACAACTGTCATGACCAACTGACGTTCACAGAAGACATGCAGTCAGCTTGCTGCCGCCATTCAGCTTCCACACACTCAAACAATAAGGAACTGAGAGCAAAGGGATGTTCCACCAATATATTCAGAGGCATACATTTCTATGCAGCAGGTTTAAACCTATACACTGTATATCTGCTTTTTCCATATAATCTCTATGTACAAAATAAACAACTGGCTCCTTATCAACCCTGATAATGCCAGTACTTCCAGCTAAATGACATTTATCAGATGCACTGTAGTCATGTGCTTAGACTTTTTCCAAAACAAAAAAATTAAATTAAAAATAATCACAATACAAATGTCATTAGAAGTTAATCTGTCAATGGAAAATTATAACAAAATGTTGTCATGCTGGCACAGGCTATACTTTATACCATTTATACAGTAAAACTATGAAAATAAATCAAGAGTCAGTTCTTTTACTAGCATGTTCCTCAGATTATGACCTGCACATGTCCTATGATGTTATTTCATAAATTTAATACAATGATAACTTAAAAATAAGTTTATTTCAAGCCCCATTATATCTGTGGCCTAAGAACTTCCTGCTCAACTCAGAGCCACTGTTGCCAAACTTAGTATATCCTGTTTCAGAGTCTCTGCACAGCCGGCCTCTCTGGCGAGTCTGCGAAGGCAATCAGCAGCGAAGGAGGAGGTCGAGAAGGGTCGAGGACTGTCCTGACAACCCAGCAACAGAGACAAACAGGCCCGACCCAGCGCTGGGTAACTGTAGCGCTGGGAAAACCAGTACACCTGTAGGAGGAGAGAAGCCAGAGCCCCACCTCCTGAATCAGCGTCTGACTCCTGAGCTGCTGATTTCAGACGCTGGGCCGAACTTTCATTTAGGTTCTTTGGTTTTAACCTCGACTCTTCTGATTTAAATGATTTGTCCATAATTGCCCCACAGCTTGATTTGGAACCTGAACTCACACTTTTGACTGTCTTGGAACTTAAACCGTGTCCTCTTTTAACTGCTCCAACAAATGAGGCTTTTTTATTGTGCGTTTGCTGTGGGGAACTGTTCGCTTTCTTTGCCTCTCCTGGTAAATCTTCGGTTTGCATCTCAAAACCGGACAGCTCTAGCTCAGACGTTTGATGAGCCAGTTTTTCCTCAGCAGACTCGTGGTATTCTTGATCCATTTTAACTGCTGCTCTTTCAGGATTGTCTTCTGTAGGAGGAGCCGGATTAGCTCTGGTTGCAGCAGCCTTGGTGGAGCAGGACAGAAGACACGACTCACAGAGATCCTCCAACTCTCTCTGCAGCTCCGTCACCAAAAATCGACAAGCTCCAATCATCATCTCACCTAAAGGTGTTTTCTGGAAGTCTTCTGCTGACTGGCTTCTGCTCCTCAGTCCCTCAAGGACCAATGAGTCGAAAATCTGACACTGTCTGCCACTCTCTCCTTCATCACCTTCCCTTGTTGATTCTCTGTCCTTGGTGAGACGACATCCATGTAGGTAATGCAGCACTGGTAGCAACATGCCCGTGCTGACATCTTTGATGCGGATGGGTTCTCCTGCATTACCCTGAGCTTCTCCAAATCCGCCTCTCAACAGAGCTCTAAAGTACTCAGAGCCCACCCTTTCTGTCCCCTCCACCCCAGCCACAGCCTCCCTATTGGCTGGGACCTGAGTCCCATCGTCCAGCAGCAAGAGCAGGTCAAAGTTTGAGAGACTGTAAGGACATTTGTCAGTTAGCCGAGGCTTTTTTGAGGGAGGTGGCAAAACTCTGCCCATTTTACTCACTGAGTGTGTTGCAGCTTGATGTTTTTTGTCCGTTTCAGTTTTCATGTTACTTGTCAGTGTAGACAGGCATTCACTCAGGAGAGAAAAGTACAGTGAGTGAACCTGAGAGGTCTGACCTGCATGGGTTGAATTAAACAAGTCAGAAAGCAACTTTCCAAATTCAGCAGGGTTGCCTTCATCCAAATCATCTTCATCATCATCATCACATCCAAGTGGCTGCAGAGCCAAGAGCAGCCCACCACTGTCCAAAAGAAGTTTCTTCAACAGGGACTTGTTGCTGTTGAAGAGAAAGACAGTCCATTAAGTTGAGATACAACCCTTTCTGTGGTTTTCTACTGTTGGCAAGTGTCATCAAAGTAAAGCAGTCACTAGTTAATGCCTTTGCAAAGGCAAACTATTTTCTTAATAACAGAAAACAGGTAAAAGGGAAATGTTTTATCAGGATATGAACTTAATTTAAAGTATCAAATATAAAATAAGGACAAAAAAAAGGAATGTTAATATTTCAGTTTTAAAAATCTCATGATTACAAAGCACTCATCCTCTACTCACCTGCTGATAAATGGCAGAGACAGTGCACAGTTCATCTTGTCCGAATCGGAGCCTGACATCATCACATGTGCAAGAACCCCAGAGCCAAAGCCAGACTCACACTGGACACGCAGATTGGTGAGAAGTGCAACACCTACACAGACATTTAGCACACTGTAAGAAACTGCTCATGTATAAACTGAAAAATGTTCAGCTGCTTGCTTACAAGCAACATTAACCTTCATTGTAAGCCTACAGTTAGCTAGAAGCTAACAAATTGATTAAAATGCTTAAAGCAAAAAGCTCAATGGTCGGAAGTGCTGCTGTATTTCACACAAAAGGATTAAAACACCAAAAAAACGAATAACTAATTCCAAACCTACCATTCAACTGTTTATTCACACAGAGTAAGTTGTTATTGTCATGAAGGCTACGCTACCTATGTCGCCTGTTTAGTCAGAGTTTATTGATATTCAACATATTGTGCGTCCAACTCGCACCTAAATCGACACTGCACTTCCTTGGGCCCTTAAAGATACAAATGCCAAGACAAAATTTGAATTTGGGATAAAAGAGAGTTCTCACTCAAGCACAGCAGGAACCCTGAGTTGTGATATTATGGTTATTGCATTGGAATAGAAACCCTTGTTGACAAAGGAGTCCCAACTTTTAACTAATTTAATCATTTATATAAAGTGTTGTATATCAACTCAACCCTTGTTTAGATATTCATCTTACCTAGTTGTTTAACTTTGTTTTTTACGCGGCACGTTTGCCTCTCTTCCCCTTCGAGCCCTCCCTCTCTCTGACAGAGATGGTGGTAAATCAATCCCACTGATCCCGTTCGGACCAACGCCTGCAGACAGTTCGGGTTGCAGCTCAGTCGGCAAAGCATACGGAAGCACCTGCTGCTGGGGTCCTGGTGCTGGGTGAGGTAGTAGAGCAGGCCAGACATGATGCCTGAGCTGACTAGAGCGACACTTGGATCCGTGGCGTGGGAGAAGCACGACAGCAGCAGCAGGATGGGCGACTCAGTGGTCCAGGGTTCAGGGTGGTAAGGGTGGTGGTAAGCCATGGGGCGGGGGGCAGAGGGAAGGGTGTCAGAAGTGACCTTAGTCGCAGAACCTGACGATTGAGCCCGCTGCCTCCTTCTGTGAGGGGATGAGAACTTTGTTGGGCCTGAGGTTTGAGGGGATGAGGGTGGTGGGATCTGAACATTGCCCCATTCCCCATCAACACCAGAGGAATCCAACAGGTCACCCTCAGAGGAGATCAGTCCCTCAGACACCAACCAGGATCTGGGGAGAAGGCAACGGGGAGCACAATAAAGATGTGGATGAACAATAGAGAAAAGTAAAGATAATACAATCATTCACAGAAAAAATACAAAAAGAAAGCAGCGTGTTTTGTTTCCATACGTGAGGCTTTGGAAGCTTGACGAGCCAGCTTCCTCCTTCTTGCAGCTCTCAGGAGCAGGAAAGTCGAAAGAGTCAAAGCCTGCTGTGGGCAGGAGCTCAGTGGGAGACATGTTTGACGTCGTGCTCACATCCATTATCTCAGCACATTGTTCCTCTCCTCTGGTGAGCTGTACTAGTCGTGCTATAAGCAGAGGGACCAGCCCTAACTCTTGCAATTGCTCCATGGCAGATTCATCGAAAACAAAGTCTACACAAGCCAGAATGATGAGCCAGGAAAGAGGATGATTCTGATGGGCGGACAAAAAGCTAGTCAACACCTCCAGTCCCCCGTTCTCCTTAACCTTGGCCCGGTTGACCGCCTCCTTGCAGCACAAGCACAGTGCCTTGAGGAAGACTCCTGACTTGAGCGGGTCCTTTTTCACTTCTTCTGTGAACTTCTGAATGACGTCCAGTGATCCCACCAGAGGACGCAGGCAGCCTTGGGAGCACATGTTGGCCAAAGTTTTCAGGGCCAACTCCTCAAAAGGTTTTCCAGCCTCCCCTAATGCCATGACCCCGAGTTGAGCGATGACCCCAGAGCGGGACACCTCCCTGGCACATTCAATGCCACAGCCCCGGGTCAGCTCGTGTATGGTCTTGAGTGCCACCCGCCTCAGCCCCTCGGGATATTCTGGAGCGATGAGAGGAGCCAGAGCGGATAAGGTCCCTTGGGTGAGCAAAGACAGGCGGTTCGAGGGAGAATCCGAGAGGTAGCCAAGGGCCCGAGCAGCCGACTGAGCACACTCCAATTTAGGACAGGGTTCTTTTGGTGGAGCAGCAGTGGGGGAGGACGGGGCGGAGGAAAGAGACACACAGAGGAGGAGAAGAGGAACACCACCTGTACGAAAAAAATAATGTTTTATTATATGACTTTGGTCATTTCAATAAGCATTTCCAATTTAAAAACCAGTGACCTCAGGGACTCCTCAGGTTTAAACATTATAAATAATAACACATTTGGATGAATTGTACATATGTTATTTCCATCCACTGAACATTTATGGTAAGTGCCTGTGGGAAATGGAGATGGACACGTTTCCATATGTCCTGTCAACCAACTGCACAAAAGCCCAGAAGCCAAATAAGTCCATGTTTAAATCGATTATCAAAATGGTAATAGTCATTTTAAACAACTGGATTAACCAATCAATTTAATGACTGATAATTTAAGCTGGATAGGTTACTTAATTCTTGAGTATGAGTCTCATCTGTTACTTTCATCACAATATGCCAAACTGTGACAAGAATAAAAAATGTGATGACCCAGTATGAATATCTGTCTACTAACGATAAGCAGAATACCAAAATGATAACACAATGTTTGACTGATATTGCGAACATCTTATTACTGTCATCAACCAATTAAATAATAATCAGTAATACTAATAATAAATGCTCAACTGTCGGCTTAAAGTGGTGTGAGGAGACACACTGACAATACACTTACCAGATGAGTGGATGAGTGCACAGCTTTGTGGATCCATGGCCAAGTTCCCCAAAGACCGGGCTGCTCGGTTCTGGATGGTCTCCTGGGCCACATTTCTTTTCAGGATCCCCACTGAAAGAACCAAGAAATATGTATTTATTTTTCAGAAAAATACCATCCCTTTAATGTCTGAAACACTAAAGCCGGACCAATTTATTGGTTGGTCGTCGGTCGATATGAAAAGGGTTTCACAGACAAGGCACCACATCAGATACGAGAATATTTATTTGACAGAATAAACGTTAAAGAAAAGATGTGCATTTATGTTTACATTTTATCATAACAAGGTTGTTTATTTCAAGTTCTGGAAATTTGACTGCGTTTAGTTTTCTTTTTAATCATAGTTCTATATAATCAAGTTTACAGTCAAAATGTAAAATATTAAGCCAAAATTACATTTCTCTGTCATAAAGGTTTGATAAATATATTTCAGGGATAGGACTCAAGAGACATGAGGATGTGTAAAAGCACTCACCAACGGTATTTATTCCATCAAGTTTACGCACCTAAAATAGAAGAGAAACATTTTAATATGATTTAATTTGAATTACTGCTTTCGTCAAAACCGCTTTAAAGAGTAGTTATTTGTTAAGCTCCACCTCTATACGCGTCTTCAGATCGGTGCAGCAGTTTGCCAGGATGCTCAGGGCCAGGTCCAGTGTTTTCCTGGAGCACTCGGGGTCTTTGAGTAGGTCCAACAGGGGAGGGAGACCCCCTTGAGTCCGGAATCTGGAGATGCCAGCGTCGCCCTTGATGTGCTGCATGCGGATGGCGACCAGGGCTCTCCACTGAGCCGTCCTGGACCTCTTGTCCGTCTCCCTGCCACCACCTGAGTCTGTCTTGCCACTGCCGGGATGGTCGGCCCCAGGTCGAGGTTTGCAGAGGTGAGCCAAGCACCAGGACAGGGAGGACTCTGGGGACGATGATGATGATGCATGACCTTCTCTGGAGGCTGCTCGAGACTGTTTCCCTTCACCTTGCACCGCTGCTGCAGCCATGGTCCGTCTGGAAGTCAGGAAACAGCTTCACTTAGTTCAGGGTTCATACACATTTTGACCAATGGATTTACAGGACTTTTCCATGACTTTTCAATAACTTTAAACCAAATTTCCATGACCAAACATTTTGTGAGATCTAGGTGTGTACATGAAAAAGTTACAAAATGTAGTATTTAAGCTTACAATGAGAATTTCAAAGCAAACAGTATACCTTAAATGACACAAATGAATGAGAGACAATAGTTTGATTGAGGTCTTTGTCTGTAACCCATGGCATGTACTCTTCCATTTGTGGCCAAGCATGGTTGAATCTACACTTCCCTGGCATAGTGCATTTTCCCACCTGCTTCCCCACCGAACTTTTCAATTAGTATGAGAGCGTATGCCTGCTTATATTTTGAGCGTAATTCTTTTAAAAGAATATGAATTATTTAAAACTCAGCGTAAATGAACGACATGAAAATAGGAATATAACCAATTTTCATGACTTCTCTAAAACTTTTGGGATTAAATTTTTTCAAGCACTTTTCCAGCCCTGGAAATAAACATTTAACAATTCCATGACTTCTCCAGGGGTTTTCATGACCGTAGGAACCCTGTTCCTAGTTTTTTCAAAGGTGTAAAACACTGTGAGGTGTCAGTGAAGAGGCCTCCAGTCAAACATTCACAGATAACATGCTTATAAAATAACCTTCAGAAATACGTCACAAATTACCCAACGGGCGAAATATGTTTGTATTACTGCGAGTTCATTCTTATTTGTAAAAAAAAAAAAAAAAAAAAAAAGTTTAAGACAAATACACAATCAGCTGTAGTGAGAAAACTACAGCTACCAGCATGAAGAAGAGAAGTTGTACCACCTGACGCCGCGGACGCTGTCGGGAGATGGAGTTCCAGCCGCTTCGGTCCACTCCCTACAAAGCAGGCCTACATGGCGAGGAGGCCGAACGAGCGTTATTCCGCGGGCTGGCCGTGTATTTGCTCAGTGTAACATCTTTTTGCACAACACCTGACGAACCAGAGCTCTACTGCGGCAGTGTTTTGTCACCGCGGGCCGAACAATCTGTAGGAAACAGAATGCAATCGCCCGCGTTAGCCGCTAACGCCATCTTTAGCCAAACAACTAAACAGGGGCGGTCGAGGGAGTGAGCAGGGAGCGAGGGGGCGGGGCGGAGAGCGAGGTGGTGGGACTTGTAGTTCGTGGAGTCGCTGCTCGTCAGTGAACAGTAACCAGTTTCCACTTGTGAGAAAACTACATTCCCAGTGGCAGCGGAGCATTGGTGGCTGACGTGGAGTGACTCTGAGCGTTTAGGGATTGTAGTTGAATCGGTCGACGCGGATACAGAGAAGACCGCGCGTTTCAATGAAAACAGGACTACACGGCCCATGATGCAAAGCGACGTTGTTATTTTCATCGTTTTACTCAGTGCGAGGAATTGCAGCGGTGCCTCCGAGGGGTTGCTAAACTCCGCGGTAGAAAAATAAACAACTTTAACGGTGATGGTTTTCGCTTTAACGAGATGGAGGTGATCGAGACCATCGTGATCCAGAGCACCGGGCAGGATGGGAAGGAGCCGGTGGAGTCCAGCGCGGACCGAGACAGAACTAAAGCAGGTTCGTGTTCGCTGCTTGAAGTTAAACAGTGATGGCGTGAAGCGAGGAGGGCCCGATGAGTGCGCTGTCTGTGCTCGGTCGGTGCGGAGTCATCAACCATGATTCACACCAAGCAAGTCACATGAATCAGAGTTAGAGACCCTCCGGTGACGTGCAGCTTCAAAAAGATGCTCCATTCAGATAGACTGTCAGAGAAATGATCGAACTTTAAAGAGACACCTGCGTGTGTTTAACTACAAACTGTTCTTTGAAAACACATAAGTCTAATTGTTTTTATCATCACATCACAACTTAGTGTTTAAAACTGTCTTGGACGCTGCAATGCTAACGTGAGGTAAACATTTGGGACGTCTAGGTTTAAATATAGTTTGTAAAGTTGACGCCACCAAAAGTGGATCACTCATGAGTGGGAATCTGGAAAGCTGCACTCATTTTCAAATATATGCTCAAACTAAACCCCTGAACCAACACATTGTCTGTTTTCCAGAGACGTCCCCCATCATCTACTGTCCCTCCATGCCCTCATACATTGCTGCTTCAGTCTCACACACACACACTGCTGAGACAGAAATGCTGTGTGAAGTAGAGGACTTCTCCACTTATGCCTGTGTTTCGTATTGCTCGAGACCACAGTCCTTCTCAGACATGGTATAAGGTTCAAATGACTCAGGACACCTGTGGTGTTAGAAGACGTGAAGCCCTCTACTTCACACATTTCTGTTGAAAAGTGTGGTCTGCCACTGGATTCGTCGCTTAAAGCTAGACAACCTAGATAACTTAGGACTGCTAATTGGTATGTTGTATGTGTGTGTTTTTGATATTTGCATGGAAGAGAGAAATGGGGTGCAGATTTATCTTTGCCCCGCCTCCAAACACTACGTTTAACCATAGACTGTATATATAACACCATGCTGAAGAGGAGGGGGGGAGTGATCTTCCCTGCATGAGTCTACCTCAGTCTGCCCTCCCCTGCTCTCTACTCTCTACTCTTCTCCTCTCATCTTATTATTATATACCTATCCACTGTCCATCCCTTTACTGGCTTTACCCCCATGCACGGACTTTACTTTACCACTACTTATTCTTATATATTTATATATGTATATATTTTTGTTGTTTTATATATATATATATATATATATATATATATATATATATATATATATATATATACAGTGTTGGGGAGTAACGGAATACATGTAACGGCGTTACGTATTTAGAATACAAATTATGAGTAACTGTATTCCGTTACAGTTACAAATTAAATAGATGGTATTCAGAATACAGTTACATTGTTGAAATCAGTGGATTACATGACGGTACTTCTCGAGTTTATTCACTCTCTCGTAAATCCACCGGCGGCACAGCCCCCAGGAAGCAGCTGGAGACCAGGGCTGCCGTAAGAGCGCACCTTCCCCCGGCGGCGTGAAGAAGCCTCACCGCTACCGGCTCGGGGCCGGGACCGAGGCTCTGAGAGACTTCCGTCGCTACCAGAAATCTACGGAGCTGCTGATCCGCAAGCTGCCCTTCCAGCGCCTGGTGAGAGAAGACCGACCTGCGCTTCCAGAGCTCCGCTGTCATGGCTCTGCAGGAGGCCAGCGAGGCACGCCGGGTTCACACCGGACGCTGAAGCGCCGGGCAGCGCTAATAATATCACCCGTTGACCCAGTAGTATAAAAGCATATAGTCACTTGTTGCTCCAACATTAACTGCAACAGCGTCCCAATTTAATGTCATCTATCTGCAGTGTTGGGAAGGATACTTTCAAAACGTATTCCGTTACAGAATACAGAATACATGCACAAAAATGTAATCTGTAACGTATTCCATTACATTAACTAATCTGAGTAACGTATTCTGAATACTTGGAATACTTCCGGTTTGTATTGCATTTTTTAAGTGTATGATTGCGGCGTTGTTATAGTCAGGGGAGCAGCAGCAGTTTAAACTCTCTCTCCACCGATGCTGCGGGCCCTCTGGATGTCCGGCTCCCATCCACTCCCACCTCTGTGCGGGTCCCACCGGAGGCCAAGGCTGCCTCGCGCCGTGCAGCGATCGTTTCGGCGTCACGTCTATTTTTTGCGCTTGACACGAGCATATCGCTCCAGGAAACACACTGAAAAATGATTTTAAACGATATTGATGACATATTTTATATGATATAAATGATAAAGCATGCATCCCATAGTTTGTATTCCCCTTCTGTTGTCCTGGAGTTTTAAATTTACCAATTTGACCGATCACATTATTAAATGCCCCCCTCCATACAGACACACAAGCAGTCATAAAGATAAAAAGAGAGGGGGGGGGGGGGGCGGAGAATACGTAATTTACCCTCGACACCCGACATTGAACGGAGCAAACAGCGGAGAAGTTCTTGAAGATGGATGAAATTAAATTGGGACGCTGTTGCAGTTAATGTTGGAGCAACAAGTGACTATATGCTTTTATACTACTGGGTCAACGGGTGATATTATTAGCGCTGCCCGGCGCTTCAGCGTCCGGTGTGAACCCGGCGTGCCTCGCTGGCCTCCTGCAGAGCCATGACAGCGGAGCTCTGGAAGCGCAGGTCGGTCTTCTCTCACCAGGCGCTGGAAGGGCAGCTTGCGGATCAGCAGCTCCGTAGATTTCTGGTAGCGACGGAACTCTCTCCGAGCCATGGTCCCGGGCCTGTAACGGTCCCGAGCCGGTCGCGGTGAGGCTTCTTCACGCCGCCGGGGTCCGGGCGCTCTTACGGCAGCCCTGGTCTCCAGCTGCTTCCTGGGGGCTTTGCCTCCGGTGGATTTACGAGACAGTGATTAAACTCGTGAAACAGAGAAGTACCGTCATGTAATCCACTGATTTCAACAATGTAACTGTATTCTGAATACCATCTATTTAATTTGTAACTGTAACGGAATACAGTTACTCATAATTTGTATTCTAAATACGTAACGCCGTTACATGTATTCCGTTACTCCCCAACACTGTCTATCTGCAAGAACTTCTCCGCTGTTTGCTCCGTTCAATGTCGGGTGTCGAGGGTAAATTACGTATTCTCCCCCCCCCCCCCCTCTCTTTTTATCTTTATGACTGCTTGTGTGTCTGTAGTGGATGGGCAGAGGGGGGCATTTAATAATGTGATCGGTAAAATTGGTAAAATTAAAACTCCAGGACAACAGAAGGGGAATACAAACTATGGGATGCATACTTTATCATTTATATCATATAAAATGTCATCAATATCGTTTAAAATCATTTTTCAGTGTGTTTCCTGGAGCGATACGCTCGCGTCAAGCGCAAAAAAAAATAGACTCGACGCCGAAACGATCGCTGCACGGCGCGAGGCAGCCTTGGCGCAGGGGGGGGGGGGGTCCTTCAGCCTCCGGTGGGGCCGGCACAGAGATGGGAGAGGATGGGAGCCGGACATCCAGCTGGCCCGCCGCATCGGCGGAGAGAGAGTTTAAACTGCTGCTGCTCCACTGACTATAACAACGCCGCAATCATACACTTGCATTACAAACCGGAAGTATTCCAAGTATTCAGAATACGTTACTTAGATTAGTTAATGTAATGGAATACGTTACAGATTACATTTTTGGGCATGTATTCTGTATTCTGTAACGGAATACGTTTTGAAAGTATCCTTCCCAACACTGTATATATATATATATATATATATATATTTTTTTATTGTACTTTCCACTCCAGCAGCACAAGAACACTTCTCTACTGGACACTGACTGTCACAATCACATCATTGCATCCCATTCCTGTATCTGTGTATATATTCTCCGTATGTGATTTAAGTATGTATGTCAGTAAGGTGTTTAAGTGTTAACTGTATAAGCTACTGGATGTTCTAAATTTCCCTCGGGATTAATAAAGTATCCATCTATCTATCTATCTAAAGTCATGTGTTGAAATTCCTGGAAGAGACACTTCAGACAAAGCTTATGAGTAAAGTTACACTTTAAAATATGTGTAAATGTTTAGTACAAGGTCATAATTATATACCTATCAATGACATGATTCACCTTTTGTTTTCCTGTGCAGAATTTATTTGGACAATGCAGGCCACGTGGCACCTCATCAACACCCGACTGGAAATGGATCAGGATTTCGACCAGCCAGTGTGTAAGAAAAAGAAACTCTGGGAGATGGTGGCGGAAAAGGTGAATGCCAAACTGAGGGAGTCGGAGGTCACGGACGTCACTGTGAAGGCGTACGAGTGTGATCTCAAGTGGAGAAACATGCTGGCCACCTACAGGAAGAACGCGGAACGGGCCAAGAGGCTCGGGGAGGCCAGGGTCCACTGGGAGTTCTTCAAGGCCATGCACGAGGTCCTAGGCAAGAGAAGGGAGGAGGTGGAAGCCCAGCGCAGGGCAAATCTCAGCGGGTCCAAAGTAGGAAGGGTCATAGCCAGCAAGAAGTTTATCCCTATCCTCCCCACACCTGCAACAGCAACAGCAACAGCCACACCCTGCCCTGCCCGGCCCCCACAGGACGTCCTGCAGCTGTACATGGAGCTGCAGGAGAGGAAGATGAACATGTGGGCCCAGCAGAAAGCCTTGGAGGAGAGGAAGATAGAGGCCATCAACAACCTGGCCCAGGCCATCTCCAACCTGGCTCAGCAGAACAGCACACAGCTGTCGAAGGACGGACATTTGGCCTGAAGAAACGAGACGTGGATCTGAAATTCTTACCAAAAACTTTTATGATATTGTTCAGAGAAAACTATGTATTATATGTTTTTTTAGAAATTGAACATGTTTGCACATTTGTTCTGTTACAGTTTATACAGTAGTTTTGCTAGTGTTCATTTTGTGAAGCTGAACATGTTTCAAAGAAAACCGTTTGGGAAGGGAGGTTGGCTGATTAGAGACAGATCTGTTAGGAGAAGAACTTTGAATAGCATCCGCTGTGAGCCTGTGAAATCTGTGATGGACAGGGGGATCTGGTCAGAGGAGCAGGTGAGGAACTGAATATCAGGACAAAGGCCCATGTTCATTACAGAAGTTTTCATCAGTCCTAAACTCTGCTTGGACAGATCAGATTACATTTTTATTTATCTTTGTAAAATGAGGTGAAACTCCTGTGAAGGTGAAAATCCATCCCTCTGTACCTCTTATCCTTGTAAGGTTGCTGGTGGCTGGAGCTCTTTCCAGCTGACATACGGCAAGAGGCCGGGTTCATCCAGGACAGGTCGCCGGTGTATCACACGGCTAACAAACAGATACAACAACCATTTATACTCACATTCACAGTTTACTAGTCTCCAATCAACCCCTAATCTGCATGTCTTTGTCTGTGACGGGAAGCCCGACACAGAAAGACCATGGTCACGCAAATATTCTAACCAAGAAGCCTCTTTTTCCTTGAAAAATGTATTTCTGTCTGTGTAGTCAGACCCAGACAAAGATTTTTGATAAAATAAAACTTTATTTTACAGGAGAGTGAACACTCGTTTTCTTAAGCGGATTCAGACGTGCACTGAAGAACTCCACAGTTTCTTGATTTTCTCTGGAGTGAAATGTGTAAACTCAAAACTTTAAAAAAACAGGCGTTAAAGGGGTGACATAGAAGAAGTTTATTGTCGTGACACGAGCTGACGGCGGAGTCTTGATGACCTTACAAATGTCATCCAGACTCAAAGCTTTTCAACAACAAATCTGAAATGGCGTCACGTCTATATACGCCCTCATAATCCACGTCCCCCTCCCCCTCTTGGGTTACGGTTTCCTCTCTCTCCACTTCTCCTTGAACCACCCATCCACTGTCCAAAAACGCATTGTGCAACACACAGGCGGTCAGCACCACAGCTTTGGCTCGATTGTAGCTCCCAATATCCAAATACCTAAGCCTCTGAAATCTGGCTCTCAGGTTGGCAACAGCCTGATCTAGAATGTGAAAGTGCTCCTCCAGTGTCTTGTTGAAGAGCTGCTCTCTCGGGCCTTGACTTGTGACATATGGAGTTAAAAACTGAGCGGTGAGTGGGTAGCCAGCTCTGGCTACAAGGCAGGAGCCCGGAGGCATCAGTTCAGGATGCTGTTTCAGTTGGTCTCTGAGAGCACAGCCTCGGTCAACGTCTGATCCTTTACTGATTCTGCAATGGAGGAGCCGACCTCTGCGGTCACATAAAAGCTCCAGGTTTAACCAGGAGTCTGGATGGGCCTCCTCCTTCACCCGCTTCACCTCAGGCACTGTGCTCTCCACGTCATGTTTCCCTATCGGCAGGCGGATAGGGATGCGAGTGTGTCCCAACACTCCCAGCACCTGAGGAACACTTTGCTCTCCATCTTCTTGCCCCTTCCCTTGACTGGAGATCGGGAAAAGGGCGTCCACCGCCTCCTCGCCTGGAGAATAGAGAGAAGATACCACAACCTTTATCATTTTCTGTTTCTGCAATCATGTACAACATTGTGCAGATCACTCCCCCCCCCCCCCCCTGCTGTCATTAACCCACCAACTGGCCATCTGATTTGCATCTCCTTCAGCGTGTTGACACGCTCACAGAAGGAAAAGAAGATCTTGTGGATGTTTCCTTTCTCCACGAGGAAGCGGCGGGACACTGAGCCGTAGCTCACCCGCTGGGAGAGCAGGGTGAGGGACAGCAGGATGGTGTGAGACAGAGAGACGCGAGCCCGACCCACCAGACGAGCCTGGGATTTGGAGCTGTGGAGCAGGTCTTTGATGTACTAATGAAAAAGAAAAATATCCTGTTACAGTAGCCAACATCAGCAGATATACAGCCTATAATGTGCAATGTACACACTTATAATCATGAAACCTTTTTTTATGGGGAGGGGGGGGGGTAGAGTACGTGCAAACAAGTGGAGCCAAGCTCCCTTTGACAGATTGTTCTTTACAGAGTCTCAGATATGATGGAGGACATCATGGTCACCTTCACCGCTGCACTGTCCACAGACTCCAGTCGTTCCTGGGGCTCTGCGGGTGTCTCCTCCACCTGGGGGCCGCATGCTGTCGCCGCTGGGGGTGAGACCTGGGGCCCCACCTGGGGTTGAGTCTGCAGTAAGTGGACGATCACAGCCGGAGGAGGCTGAGCTCGGAGCTCGGACAACAGCTCAGCCTCCAGGATCTCCTCCACCGCCAGGTCCAGCCGCTGCTCCAGCTCGGCCGCGGAGAGAGGCTGCCACTCCCGCCCCACCATGTCCAGCACGGCTCTCCCCGCCGACAGGACACACTCACTGGCGTCCATCAGTGCCGGGCGATCCTTCACACCACTTCCCCCGAGTCTGCAAGGCCACGGGGCATCGGCTTTGTCGTTTGTCGCACAAACACGAGGTGTGGACAGTTGTTGTTGTTGTTAGCATACCGCTAAGTTAGCTAATGAGCTAACGTATGCTGCGTTTGAGTGCCGTTCAGGGAAAGTTGTTGCGCGGTGCGTTTAGGAACCGTGGGCATTTATAATTCAACGTTTGTAAAACGGAATCGTCCAAAAACGTTATGTTTATTACACTTTGTAACTTGTATTATATACACTTATATTTAAGTGTTTTTAACAGCAGCATTTCACTTAATGATCAATAAGTCAACCAACAGAATATTGGTAATTTATCCCACTTTTTGTATGTTTGCTTTGGAGCAGTTTTTATTTTGCCTTTTAGTCTTTTCTTTTAATCCTTTACAAAGTGTCTATAAGTTCCTTGTAAAGCCCGATACAAATAAAATGTATTTATTATTATAGGTGGACAAAAACATAAATTTGTTATCTGGGATATTGTATTAGGCATTTGTTTTTTATTTACCAAACTATTAATTAAGAAACAACCAAATTAGTAATTTGGTTGCATCTTTGTGCATAGTGGTCTATTACTGATTCTCCAAATGTAAATTGATAGAAATTTGTTTGAACTGGTCTTCAATCTAAGTGTTTGCAAACTGCAAACATTCTATGACTGGCAATAGGTGTCTCTTTATTTTAAACATATCGAACTAGCTTCAACGTGTGCACTACATGAATTACATATAGCAGTAACTTTATTTCAGCAGTTACACACACCAAATATTTACCACGGACTTCACAATCAAAAACACCACAGTGCACAATGGTGAAAAACAGTTGTTTTAATGTTAAATCAGTTACAAGTGCAACTTTGATCATGTCCCACTGTTTAACAGCCTCAATTTGCAAATGCTTTTCTTTTAGATATTTCATTCAACATCCCAGAGTCAGTGTTTTTTTTATTGTAGTTTTCTAGATGACTCACATGACCATGTTTTATACACTTTGATTTGATTTTTTTTGTTGTGCATAATAGTTCATTTCGTTTTCTCACTTACTGTTGTGTAGTTTGGGATTAATGGTGTATGACACAACACAAGTTGCAGCATGAACTAAAAATAAAAGGGCAGTGATTCTGGTGAAAACAGAGCGTGACGTGTACAGCCCACTACTTACAGACACAGTTCCATAACTCATCACACAACTTTCTGTTGGACTGAAAATAATTCATGTTTACTAATCAATTAGGCCCAATGATTGAAGTCAACAAAATCCAATCTCCTCGATTTCATGGGCTACAATCAACACTGGTAAGGAAAGTTGGTTATATCCAACCGTTGTCAATATAGAAATGAATCAATAATCAATATTTTTGCTGCTTTGTCTGTGGCACGCTTCCTTTTAAACACCAGGTTCATACAAGCTTTACATGTCGGAGATACTCACGACTGAGCCCCTTGAGTCTCTATGAGCAGTCGCAGGATGAAAACTACAACTACTGATAGATAAGGTACGAAGAAATCCAGATCCCCTGCTGACAAGTGAATCCAGTTCATTTCCGAATCATATTGTTCAAAAGGTCTTGAAATACAGATAGTAACTTAGAAATTCACAAATCCTACCTATTGTCTCAAAACATATCCAGGCCAAAGACCAAAAACATGTCAAATTCTAGTAATAGTTTAATAAAGAAACACACAAACATATAAGGCTAAAAATATCACACCTTATCAACTCCCACGTTTAAGCCAGCAAATAAAAAACACAAGTAAGGCAGCATCAGCCTTACCCCAAATAAAGACTAGAATTCATTAAATACGAGGTACGATTCTTAATGTTCAGCTTTGACCAATTCTGTGGATGACTGACAGTGTCATGACAAGTCCATCAGGTATCTCTGAAGGGCCTTGTGTGAAAGTATCAATTTAGCATGCGCTCCGATTTCAGGAAACAAATGAACCACTTTGAAGCACCCACCCCCACATTTACAACAAGGGGAATCAGTGTTTGAATTTGTTTGTGCCCCGCTGAAGACAGGTGAGGTCAAATTCACCCCGCTGAGGCATTGCTTCCCCAAAATTCAGCCCCTTACTCCCCCTGTGCGTCCGCCCTCAGACCCCCTGTGCGTCCCTCTGCTTTACCGCCCCTCCCTTCACTGTACAGCCTGCTCGTTGGCTGTGCTGCCAGAGTCCTGGGGCTTCATGACGTCAGGGAGCTCAGGGGGAGTGGAGAAGGACTCGATCCTCAGCTGCTCAAATGAATCATCTGGGAGAACGACAGAGAGGGGGGACGTGACAGCAGTGAAGAGGGAGAGAAGAGACACCAGGTGGAAACCAAATCAGATGGCAGCAGATAATTGGAGCTCGCAAAACCGTGGCATGAAATAAACAAGGATTAATTGGTGCAACGGCTACAACACTGACTGAAAATGGTCTTACATAGGGGTTGGTTAAAGGGTGAACTACTTACCACCCAGACGGAAAGCTAACCCCACTGTGGCTGGGGACTGAGGTCGGGCCGTTTGATTTGTGAAGCCACAATTTCCAAGAGTTTGACCATCATTAAGCAGCACGTCATCCTGGTGAAGAAAATAAACAAAGTAAAGTAGAGCCGGTTGTTCATTAACTTCATTTAACCTTACGAAATTTTGCTGGTAATTGTAACAACAAGATGTATATAATGATATAATCTAATTCATTTACTGTAATTTCATAGGAAAAGTTAAATCACAATGATGAAAAATAGATATATTCCGATAATGACAACAGCATTGGAGAGGCCTCAGATACAGCCATAAATGCTGAATCGGTCTTTGGTGAGTATGTACATACTGAGCTGATACCACGCCTTTTAAGTAAATTAGTTTTATCCAGGATAAATTTTCCTGGAAATTACTTCTTCTGCCCCACTCCAAAACCGCAGTTGCTTTGTACTGCTACTGACGAGTACCGTTTTTAGAGCAGCGTGTAGAAGAAGTGATTTTCTATGGCATCTTTTCTCTGAATGTAGTTGCTTTTCAAAGGGTTTAGCCTGAGCCGTGTCATAAAACAATGATATAAATCATAATTTCTGTATAGGTTAAGCAGCAAACAGCTGTTAAAATACATTATTCAAGTACTGGTGTGGGATGGTAATGGCCGAAACACTAAGTACAGGTTTTAGTATCGGTGTCAGGGAGGAAAGAATTATACCTGAAATTCTCTAATGAGAAACAGCAGGTACAACAAAAACAACTGAAACAATCAGCCGAGTATCATTCACTGATAATACTAAAATTATAACTGAATAATTCTTTAAACATTGAAAATGGTACACTTCCTCAAATGATATATTTTCATACTACACACCTCTACATTTTCTTGACCTAATATTGCTCTAAACATGTTAAACCAATGAAGGCGTATGAACCAAAATATACAAAGTTGTATGCTATAAACACATGGTCAAACTTTTTTTTTGTCATTTATAAATTTATGAATCACTGGAGATTTAATTTGTGTTGTTTGATTAACTAACTTCCCTCTCAACTGAAAAGATGTTGCAGGTACATTTATTTTACCTTATAAAGCCTCTGATCTTCTGGGGGCCTCTTTAAAATGCCTTCCACAATGCGCTTCAGTTCATAGACTGTGGTCGACTCTTTGGCATCAGTGAAGATGGTCGCCTTGTGACGTCGGATCATGAGAAACACATCCTGAGGTGAGATCAGGGGACAGATGAAGAGTTGAATTCAGAATCAGTATACAACCAAACAAACATTCACATCAGAAAAACAAAACTTTCTCAAATATGATGACGACTGTGGAGTAACTTATTTATGACCCGTTCAGACGTGGTATTAACATCCGCCCTGAGTGATCTGATCACAATTGATCTACTACTCAGCTGACTTCCTCTGACCCGCAACCATTTCACAACGATTCAAAACTATTTTTACGCTTCCCTCTTCCCATACGTTGATATCGCCATGTAGTCATTTATACTTTTTATACTTTGTTTAAAATCTTACACATACACCTGCTCAGACCTGTTATTTATAGTCACTCTTAAAACCTGTGATCCTATCGTCAGGACATATGTATATGTCACTGAGTTTGTAAATCAGATTTTTCCGAGGCTAAGGAAGACAACCACTATCTACTATGCATCCCAGCACAACGTCTGCCTTCATCAGATATAAGGTTTATTAACAAATAATAGTGAAAACATATGGTTGGTGTCAGACTTGATGTGTGGTGGTTCTGATCTCGAAGAAAGCGGCTCAGTACACTCGCCACTGAGCCAGCAAACCAGATAGGGATCCCGAGAACCCAGATCGTTAATCCATTTGATGGAACCCAAGATAACGTTTGTAAACTAGTAAAACTAGATAGTTGATAACTAAGAGGTCCGTGTATCAGCCAGGTGTGACAGGGTGACGCTGTGTGGCAGATGGTGAATCTGACCCTGACAGCAGCTTCAGTGAGTTGGTAAAGATACAGTTCAGCTCTGCTCCATAACCTTACTACAGTCTCTCCTCCCCTGGCGTTTAAAGACCCACGGTGCTGCTGCAGCTGCTAGCTCACGTCATGGCGAGGTAGCCTAGCTGCAGCCATTCGCCTGCTGCTAGCTACTGTCGCTTCCTCAATAAACAGGACATGAGAACTTTAGGCCCCACAAGCAACGAAGTCTTAAAACCCCCCAAACAAGTTAAACCACCACATCCAACTCCAAACACTACCTAATATTCTAAAGTAATGTTTGTGTCGTAGATAATAACGCTAGCCGAGCTACAGCAGCTAATGGCAACTTTAGCTAGCTCCCTAGCGGCTAGTTAGCCATTTAAAAATGCTTGAGCTGTCACGTCTTCAAAAGGACTTTATCTCGACATTCTCCGGTAACGATACGAACGACCCGAGCATTGTCCTGTCACGTCCTGTTTGCGAGAACTGACGTGTTTACATGAGCCAGCGCAGGTCTGCTAGCCTCCGTTAGCAGAGGTTAGCTAAACAAAGGCAGCAGCTCTTGGACGGTGGCTTTTAGTGACAGGGATCGTTCGGCCACTGGCGGCCCAGGTTCGAGCCCACAGCGAAGGACATGGCGGCGGATTAAAGTCGGTCTGACGAGGGAACAGGACGCTACATTAGGAGATGTTTCTGTTTTCCTCACTCACCATTTCTTGCGGCTGGCTGCACACAGGGAAAAAAACGCCTCCGCTGCAGCGACTACAGCTCACAGCGGCATCGGGCTTCAGACACAGACAGCTGTGGGTCCAACACCAGCCAGCAGGGGGCGAGGGAGGGCCTCGTCCAGGAGTCAATAATGCATGAGGTTAAAATATAATTATTGTGTTTACTAGATCTACTTTTCAAAATGTCTCTCATGTGGTTGAAGCACGATGTGATCACCCTGTTAAGTTTAAGCTCGATACACATGTACCCACAAACATTATCATTTATTTCGGAGGTTTCCAAACTTTTAAGCTTTTTATTTATTCTAACTAGTTCACACAATAGTTTGCTCATGGTGCAATGTTTTCTGTGGTGTGGTTAAAAAAAACAAAAAAAACCCTGTCGCAGGCTGCAACCGATGCTGTCGCTATTCTGTCATTATCCCCTCTGCAGTCACAAGGAGACAAAGAAAGGCTGATGATATCTTACAACAGGCCCCTTATTGAAATTGGGGATATTGATTACCTTTCTAAATGATCAGATTTAATGACAATTTGTTTTACTAAGGATGGCTTTAATAATTAAAAACCAAGGTACATATGACACCTTCTCTGTATTTGAAGTACATCGAGTTGACTTTTATAAATTATGAGGTATTGACCCAGCACTCAAAATAACTCCACATAATTCAAGAAAGAAAGTAATTGTTGAAGTGCTGTGGTTTCTCATGAGCTTGATTCGTCCCTCGGTTGTACAGTAGGAGGAAATACTTCCTCCTCCCTGGGGAAACAAACAAGTGTTTTGTGTGAGAGGACTTCTCTTCTCCTCTCAGCCTTACAGCAGCTGTCACCACAGAGAGTTGGACAGCTGAGCTAACATCAGCACGACAGACACACGCACGTATCAGGCCAGGTGTCACAGGACACCTAAACATACAATTTCAAATAATTATGTTGTGAAAAAATTAAATTAAAGTTGTCGATTACCGAGTGACGTTTAGAAAAAAGAACACATGCTCTTAAGCTTTCGTTTGAGATACCGTAGTTTTACTGCAGGACTTCAATCTCATGGACTCCACAGACAGGTGCAGATCATACCAATGTATTCTTACTTCATTTAAGCCAAAGAAAAGTCATGGTCCTGACAGAACAATTGGTCTTGAATTCAAATTGATTACACATGAATTTGATTGTCTCACTCCTATTTTTATTTGTTTTTCTTTTTTATAGACAAAAACTTCAAAAACGAATTCCTGCACAGCAGCTTGAAATTGGACATTTCAAATGTCTGGACTGACTCTGCTTTAGAAGAACCATTCATGAAAACAGGAAGCCATCGCACAAGACACAATCAAATCCTAATGTAAAACAAAATGCTGTAACTATCAGCCTCCAATAGCTCAAGCTCAGACTTACTGTAATACGGTCCATCACTTTTATCCACTTTTGGTCATAATAGAAATCCATGGTCACCTGCTCTTGGTAACAAACTGCCTGCTGCTCTCATTCTACTAGGTTTTGTATATTTACAGTCTATGGTCGTACAATATGATCCATCCATCCAACATATATACTGCTTATTCTTGGAGCCATCATTGGGGAGCTGGAGCCAATCCCGGCTGACATTAGGCGAGAGCCGGTCTGCACCTTGGAAAGGTCACCAGCAATCACAGGGCAACACACGGAGACAAACAACCATTCACTCTCACATTAACACCTACTTTTTGAGTCTCCAATCTACCTAACCTCAATCTGTATGTCTTTGGACTGTGGGAGGAAGCCAGAGTACCCGTAGACACAGAGAAAACATGGTAACTCTACAAAGAAAGGCCCGAGCCAAGCCGTGAACAAAAAAAAACACACATCCAAATCTGAAAATGGCTTTCTTTTTTAGACTTAATGGAGCTTCATATCCAGGATCTGTCCTTGTCAGCAGTGTCCTTGTCCAGGTTTTAAAAAACAGGATTCCCGAGTTCCTAAAATGGAGCCATGAAGTGAAGTACAGTAACTTCAGCGTGAAGATCCTCGACTAAGTCAGAATACTATAATGACCCAAAAATATTCCTCATCCATGTTTCTCATACGTCCGATTGGTATTCCACTTTAAATCTACCTGCAAATAATAAGAGTTTTTGTTAGAGTTTCAAGACCTGTTTGTAAAATTTCTCAAGCTTCCCAGAGATTATCTTCAAAGTTCCCCTTCTGGAAAACACCTCTAAAAACTCATAAGACATTACCCAACTTCCTCACCCTGAGGGAAGTAAGTATTATGTATAAACATGGTTTGTTCTTGTCATCCATTCAACTCACCCGTCTATCTCACCACGAAAGCACTCTCTCGGATCTTAGAATAAGCAAACTGTGGAACAGCGAGGCAAGAAGACAAAATTAATTGAACAGTTTCTATAAAATGACATCTCCTCAAAACTGAAAACATTAAAAACCAAAACTTACATCCAGTCCTCTCGGGGATTGGACAGGCTCCAGTCCTCTACAGCAGAGCATGGAAAACGGCCTCTGCTTGGTCAGCGGATGCTCTTTGAAACACAGACTGAAAACCTTGGCGGGCAGGTAGACGTCCCAGTCGGCTGCATGCTCTTCTATCAGATCACTGACCATCCTTTTGGGAGGCAGCGATAAGAAACATTACAGTGTTGATTTGTAAACATAATGAGAGACACATTCACAGGAGATTTCTCAGAAACATCAAAAGCAATTGAAATAAAAACTGAGCAGGAGCGACAGTATCAGTATGTACTCTGTAACTCTGGGCCCATTTCTTGATCCTTCTTTGCTGAATTTTAATTTTCCTGTGTCTAACTGAATATTTAGTCAATTTTAAGATGGGACATGCGTCAATGCAAGGTCAATTTAGTCACAGGATGAGAAATATTGCCGCGAGTTTTAACATTTGTAACTGTGACATTTAATTTCCTTAAACGTACAATATGTAACTTTGGCCACTAGAGGTCTCTCAATGCAAACAATAATAAAAAACACAGTTTAGTGATTCATCAAATCATGTTCTCTGTACTGTATTTAAGTTTAATCCCATTTTGCCGCAAACTGCAGTAAATAATCATATGACCAATACAAAGAGAGGAACAGCTGACTGGCTGATTGACTAGCACTGTGTTTTTCCTTCGACCAAAATGAAACATCCAGTTACCTCGAATAAATTCTCTGGGTTTGAACATTGAACTCACACAGTACATATTCTGTTAACACTGTATATATAATGTATATTCTATTTTCATTTTTATATTGCATATTAACTTATTTATGATGCAACAGCAAATATCCAAGGTGTGGGAGAAATAAATGATTATTATATATTCTCTTGTTTGAATTAATGTAGTACAGTAGTTAACAAAATAAATAACATAGGTCTAGTTTTTTGGGGGCATTTTAATAAATCATTCATATAAGATCTTTAAGTTAAATAAGATAATAAAATAAGTGTACTGAATTTTGTAGTACATTATAAAAACAGACCTGTTAATCAGCTGCTGTGTGATCAGATCTGCGATGCCTGTCTGCTGATGATAGACGACAAGAGCGACGCTGACGTTCAGCTGATCCTTCAGTTCTCTGTTGATCTGGCAGGAGGACACATTCACACACAGATATCCATGTCAGAGACTGGCAGTTCAGGACACAATATTATCACAGGATTTTACTTAAGAACCCCCCATCTCTCCTCTACAGTTCATTTTCCTCAGTTATGATTGGCCAGTGTGGCCAGTTCAGGAACAAGCAGGCAGCACACTCTCATGTCAATGTCAAAAATGATAGGCACACAGATAGGTTCGGTAAGGAGAATGACAGGGTCAATAAAATGGCGGCACTCCCGAGGTTAATTTATTAGGTTCCTCATTTTGACAATTTCTGATGAAGTGACAACATTCAAGGTCGTTGGAAATCACCTGAAGACACCCCAGACTAATTTGTCTGGTCTCCAAACATTTGCTTCTGCTTTCTTTTCCTCATTGCGGCACTTCCTATTAATTTCGTGGCAAAACAAGCTGAAACACCCCTGAGCCTACATGACTATTTGTCTTTTCAAATAGCTTACGGTCTTTTTCTAATGTTTTCATTCAGCCATACAACACTTGTTGTCGCCGCAGAGAAATGAAACCCCGTCATTTATTTCCACCACGAAAAATTTAAAATGATTTAGTCTGCATTCAACAATGGTAGAGATGGGAAAGATTGTTGTTTTTACAACCTCTGAGCGACATCTTCAGCCATATTGTGCGACAGCAGACTTGTTCTTGAGAGGATGATAAACCACTTAAAGATGAAATTATGATTCCAAAACCTTACATGAGACATATATGATTAATTGATTTTCAGGCACTTCAATGATGAAAAATATATTTATATATGTTTGGAAGTCTCGGGCAAAATTTTGATGTTGATGTGAAATACTTTTCTACTTCTTCTGATATTTGTGGTTCAGTCATACACTCACTTTGTGGACTATGTCATGAGGCAGCCTGGAGAGGATTCTCAGTGGGAATCCAAAGTGATTGATGATGTCCACGATGTGCTTTGCGACATGCGGAGGGAGGCACGACTCTATTGGCACAGCTTCCACCCACTTGGAGTAGTAATCTGTCACAGTCATGATGTATTTGTGTCCGTTCAGTGTTTGGGGCAGGGGTCCTCTGACATCAAGACCAAGCCACTGCCACGGCTCTTTCACCTGGAATCAAACATTATGATGTCATACCACGTCAAGCCCTATGAGTCAAACTAAGATTCGTGAATATGGGCTATAAAAACAACATTTTGTAATTGATTGATATCATCATACAATGAGATACACGGCTGATTATATTTAACAAAGCTGATGTGGAATACTTTCATTCAGGCAATAGACATACAGTACCTCGATCACATTTTCAGGATCTTTACATTCTGCCTGGGAAAAAAAAAACAGAAAACCATTTGATTAAAATACATTGGTTAAATGGTAAATGGTTTTGTATTTGTATAGCGCTTTTCTGGTCTTGATGACCACTCAAAGCGCTTTGCAGTACAGTTTTACATTCACCCATTCACACACACATTCATACAGTGCATCTATTAGCAGCACTTTGTTGTTGTATGAGGGGCAACTCGCAGTTCAGCATCTTGCCCAAGGACACTTCGGCATGCAGATGGGGAAGACTGGGGATCGAACTGCCGACCTTCATGTTGGAGGACGAACTCTCTACCTCTTGAGCCACAGCCACCCAGTGCGTTGGTAGTAATTTGAAAGTTTAAAGTCAACTACTTACACTGACATTATCATCTGGAGCCCATTGAATATCCTGTTGGTGATGAATGGACAATATAGATCAAAATATAATATTGGAACATTCATTTTAATAATCCATTTGAACATCTGACAACCGAAAGTTCATTGATTTGTCCAAAATCATTTAGCAAATAGGACACATTTACACTAATCAGTTGAATTATACTAAATGTCATATCTGCACTCATAGCTCTTACCCGTGGGACGCAGTAATCTCCATGGAAGAAATGGGGAAATGACTCAATCTTCATCAGCCCTTCATCCACTATAATCCTCCACTTGTCAGATTTGATTGTGTCTTTGTCTCTAACCATAGAAACAGACAACTTCAACGCATTAAAGAGGAAACAATTATTGCAGAACTGCTTGTAAAATTTAATAATTGTCTAATTAATTATTTGATGATATAAAACGTGGCAATACATCACAATTGACAGCTGAGATTCATTTAATTAATCAATAATTGATTTGGCTTCATTTCTGGATAGTGAGAGGAAGTGGAGAGATGTTTTGTCCGTCTTTATTTTCAGTCTACGATCAGCTTCAGTTTTTGGAGCCTGTTTTGGTATTTTTGTTAATTTGGCTCAAAAATCCACAATGTGAACATTTATGAAATCAGAGTAGAACATCTTTTACCTAATCCTTTAAAAGTAAATATGTATCAAATCATTTCATTTTATAAAGTGGAAGACAGAAGATTCACTGGCTTTAAGAACTCGCACCATTTTTTATTGTATTGTAGTTTCCAGCTCTAGTATGTTTATTTTCCATGTTGTGTTTCTTTTTAGCTTCAGTACATTTACCTTCCACAGTGTGTTGGCTTGTATCTTATATGTCACCCTGAGGTACCCAACTGCTATTGGCTCAAACAGGCCAAATCTAACATAAGATTTTAAGCAATAAAAAGGAAATCAACTTACTAGCTGCAGCATTGCTGTCGCAGCAAATTTCAACTTATCATGTGTCCTTGATTTCCGATGGTGTGTCATATTAGGATCATTTACAACAAATTGCTCGATAGAGAACCTTTAATTATTGCTTCCTCTAATCTGGTGTGGTTTAAATAGAAAATTTGACATAATGCACATAAAGAAAGTGAAATAGTGGAGGGGTAAAGCAAAGTGTCTCTGTTGATAAATAACATACCCCACAGGCTCTTCCTCTGCTGGTAAACTCTCTTTGTTTTCGACATTTCTCTTTGCTGTGACAGTGGAGTTCGCTTGAGACTGACCAGGATCCGATGGGGAGGCATGTGTCTGGGTTCAGAAAACAAGGAAACAACACACAGGATGTTCAGGAGTTGGTATTAATAAAGCTTATAAAACATTAAATTAACTCTGTTGTGCTGAAGTGAAGAATGGCTCAAATAAAGACAGCACTTATCTTGCTGTCATTGAAACGAGTTTTAAGTACGATTCATTTTAGCAAAAGCTGTTTCATTTTGAGAAAAAACAACGAAAATGTCAAATCTCACCTTTTTTCTCTTACTTTTGGGTTTGATGGAAGCCTACACCAGGGAGAAAGTTAAATATTATTTATTACAAACAGATGAAGATGTATTTGTGTTTAGAACTTTACAGTTAAAAAGAGGCAACCTCGGAGAAGTTTTGTCCTGGAACAATTTTTCAGGATCAGCTGATTTGTGTTTCTAACTGGTTCCACTGACACGGAGTAAGTTCATACAAACCTTCCTTGTCTGTGTCTTGTCAGGGGATGAAAATATGGTGGGAACTGCATCTTCTTTGAGTTTCACACTTTTGCCTGTTCTGTCGATGAACTGCTCCTCAAAATGATTGATGCACAGCACAGAGAAGCGGGAGGGAGTCCAGTCCTTCCACTTCATGTTGAGGAGCCATTTCTTCAGTTTGCGGGGATTGTAAATAGGAAACCTGTTGTAACACACGACTCATTGAAACAAAATTGCAGCCATGTCCTGAACAGGATTACCTGATGTTTTCACCTCAGTCTGTTTCTGTGTTGGTTTGTTTCAAAGCAAGATTACACAAAAACAACTTAGCAGATTTCCATGAGACTTGGTGGAAGGATGTGTTTTGGGTCAGGGAAGAAGACTTTACATGTTGTTGCGATTCAGAGGTCAGATCCAGATATGTTTGTTTTCTTTTCACTTTCTTTGAAATAGCTTTTCACTGTGTTTTCCCAAGGTACAATTCATGGATCTTAAAAAAAAACCTGACATATCCAGGAGCGTGTGAAATGTTGTGCAGCTTGATGGAACACACAGTGAGGCCGGGTGTGTTTGATGTAAAACAAATAGCAGAGTCAATGTCAACAACACGTTAAACCACAGTTTAAAGTGTTGTTGATTTGTGGACCTCAGTGAGCTTTTCACTCAGGAATATAAAAACATCTTATGTTTGTACAGTGACGAACGAGCTTTATTAAGCTTTACATCTAACTTCTTTGTGTCTGAAAGTCCAGTTCAAATATTACCCTTCTTTCCTCAGTGAATCTAGACTGTATATTTCCCTCCATTACATTGCGATTTTTAAGGATCCAACCATGTTTGTTTTCTGGTTGATCAAGTCTAATGAAAACAACAGAGTAAAGTAAAGTAAACACAGCGCCTGCAGGAGTGCGGCTTGTCCTCCATTACCCAGGCTGCACAAGGCAATACAACTACAGAGTACATTAGAACATTTTTATTATACTTAATAAAACTCGTAGTTACTGTAAATAAAACTTAAAGACGAGCTGAATCACACTTCCAACCAACCTTATTGCTGCTAGCTTAACATTCACCTCACTATGCTATCTTGCTACCTGCTGGTTTGTGACTAAAAACGGTGACAAAATTGAAAACTTACTTAAAAAACTTTACATCTGATTCACTGGAGCTTTCGCAGTTGTAGGCACATTTATATCTCCCCATTTTAAACCAGTTCTCCAGCGGACGGACTGATTTAGTTGTTTACATTGACAAAAAGGGTGTATACCTTATATACAGTCTATGGTGTACACATCCGGCTAAAACTTTCAAAATAAAAGCCTCACGACAAATTCGAAATTTCGGTTTACGTTTGAAAACACGCATCGTATCTATGTAGATAAACATATTTAGCAGAATATATTATCTTTTTATTCTAGTATCAACCCTCGAAATTCAACTTCACCCATCACCAAATCTTATATACTGTTTATGCCAAACCTTTTTCCGCTCTTACCCTTCAGAATGCTGCTAACTTTATGACCATTTTCTTTTGTTCTTCTTCATGCTGTGTTGGTTGGGTAAAGAAGGCTCAATATCGCCCCCTTTCCCTGGCGGATGCAATGGTTTTTGTTTTGTTTTACTTTTGATTTGACTTTTCAATAAATCATTAAAATAAAAACATTTACTCTCTCATTGTACAATTTTGTGATTTTAATTCATCAATAACAAAACAAAAATATCCATGTACAAAATGTAGATTTTGAAAGATGAAACGTATAGAATCAAACAGGGGCACTTAAAAATATAATTGTTTAATAAATGGGATATAAACAGTGAGAATCGGCTGCAGACGCCTCACAGCTCAGCTGCTCTTAGATTTCCACTCGACCCTCCACTCATCCCAGTCCAGCAGAGTCCGTTTCGTGTCCCATCCTGCAGCTTCTACACCTGGAAAATATATGAGCAAAATCATGATTCATTATTCTTGATAAAAAAAAAGATAAATATACAAGATCAAGCAGATGGTGGGTGGTTTAAAACTGTTTTGTGTAGACTCACCTTTGAGAAACGGATTAAAAATTGTGTCCATCAGCTTGTGACTCTCATGCACCATTTCCCAGTGACCTTTAAAAAAAAAAATGAACAAAATTTTGCAGTGTTTTATCATTTGTTACCTTGAAGAATCTCTATTAATGTAAATTAATTACAGAATTAGCCGTAGAGACTCACTTTGCTGTTGCTGTGCAGCAGGTTCTGTGGAAGTTAGAGGGCTCAACTTGCTACTGATCCACACAGCCTGACACACGGCTCTTATTTCATCATGCACCGACGCCTCTGGTCCCAAACAAACACACACACACCCTGCGGAAGGACGACAGATGTCTTAAAAAACCTTCAAAGTATTTAACATGACTCTTGAACACACTGATTCTCTGTGAGGGAAGAAGTCCTCTCTGGCCGACGTACCGTTTCTCACTCCTAAGAGGTAAGGCATGTTCTTTTGGGTCAAAGCCATCTGAAGATCCTCTGGGCTAAAGAATAATTAGATAAAATGCATCTGTACTCAGCTTTTACTGTGTTTACTTTTTTGTCATATTAGAACTGATAGATGAAACTACCTTTGCCCAATCTCCTGTAGCCTCACTCCAAGTCTAATTGGCACCATTTTTTTGCTGAACTCTGGTGGGGAAAAAACAAATTTTTATAATTTTCAATGTGCATAATCAACATATTGCAACTACATAATGAAATGTGGGTTAATTTCTTTTACCAAAGAAAACTGGCTCTCTCTGATTGGCCTCTAATGGACTCAGGACTCTTCTGTCTTTCAGGTACTGCTGCAACACGATCGAAAGCCGTGCCTCATTGAAGGTTTCCATGACAACCGAACGCACAGCCTTGTAATTGGCAAAAAGGTGGAGGATGGTGAAGAGGAAGAAGAGGCTGAGAGTCAGTCTGAGGGGGCAGATGGAGGGAATGAGAACAGAGGTAGACAACATAAAAGACGCAACAGCCTCCGTATATAATTAAAATGTCTTTGTGCTTTCAAGTTCAAATGAATTCTCACATACATTGGATTATTAGTGACGAGGGGAATGAGCATCAAGCTGATCAGCAGTCCCGCCAAGTTCACTAACGTCTCCTGTGGAAAATAAAAAACAAGTTCTGATGTTTTGAATTATTTTCAGTAAAAACTAAGTAAAACCTGCAGTTTGGAAACAGCTGCACTTCAGGCTTTTCAAAACAGCATTTTTACATGAACATATATCGATAAATGTTTGGTTTTCTGGTGCAGGGTTTTCAAACAGAGCAGAGCCGTCGTAAATGTTATTCATCACACCAGTGTTTCTTCTTCTATGGCATGTCTGCTTTGATAGAGGCCTATTGCACTCCATTGTGTATAATGAAATATGACATAGAACACACAGTGTATATGGTATCTGGTAATTTAGTGCTGTTTTTCCTGATATAATCTAAATTTAGAGTAGAACACGGAACATGATTTAGGCCATTGTACTCTCACTGTTTACTGTGGACGGCTCCATGACAAAAAGACATAGAGACAAAAACTTTTGAAAAAAAAGTACCTGACTACCATCTTTGGCAGAAATGTCGGCCATGTTGTCTCTGCGAGCCTGATGAACCGTCAGAGCAGCTCTGGTCGCTCCACCTGCAACTCCGACAATGGACTGGAGAAGACAAACACATATGAGCTCAGTTGTTGTTATTGCAAATTATTTAGGGGAGTTAATCTTGAGCAGAAATGCAATAATTATATAAAAAACACACCACAAAAATGATCATAGTTTGTGTAGATGTCAAATTTTACTTAGGACCATTCTGATTTAAACTTCATGTTAACTTTTTCAGCTTCAGAAATAGTAATTTTGAGTTTTTAATCACGGATGACCAAATTAATTTAATCTTACCTTGAATATCCCAGCGATGCACACAATCGAGGTGAAAAAAACAGGAAAGTATGGAGCCAATATCTCCATGAACATAGCACTGTCGTTGAGCACATCTGCAAAAAGCCTGAAGAGACGATGACAGAGGACATTCGACATCAAGTGAGTTTTAAGATGTTTAGACTCAATAAGTCTTTAAGATAAAGTGTCTGTACATCTTCCATACAGTACCTCCATTTTTTGGCCTCAGAGTCCAGTTTACTCCTGTAACAGAAACAAAGAAGTTCCACCAGGAAACAATGAGACACTTGTCAAGCTTTTACTTGAATAGAGCAAAAACATGATCGTACCCTTTCTGCCAGGCGAAGAGGATTCTTCCCAGCATGCCCGTCCCATCTGCAGGGGAGAACAAAATTTCACAAGATGCACTGACGATCCAAGAAGTCTGTCAATTTATTGGTTGATTATGATTCATGGATCTTAATTGATATAAATCCAACATATCGTGAGGACTGATATCTATGAGTTTGTGCAACTTGGTGTGGCTCCAAGTAAAAATCAGGATCAAGCAGGATTTAAATGTGGTTTCATATGGAGGACAGCTCTTTTTCTGTCACAGTTTTAGCGTGGACATAGGGCAGATCCAGGATTTTTTTTTTTCATCACTTTCTCTAATGTTGCGAGACAAGGGCCCTCGGTGGAGGTGTGTGTTCTGCTGGGTAACGTGGTTCTAGTGGTATTTTCTTGTTGTTTTCTAAAGGGATCACCTCTCAATAGCCAGGTGACGGTGGCTGCAGCCACTGTGGCCTCATGGTTTCCAACACCGACCCCTCGGAGAGACGCCTGAGTGGCCAGGGTCCCAGACAGGGAGCTGGCGAAAGCCTAAGGGGGGGGGGGGAGGAGGAGAGAGCGGGTGGAGAGTTTCAGTCTGGTGATGAAGATGATGAAGATGATGATCTCAGTGGTTCTTCAGAGGTACCTGCACTGTATCCCAGAACTGGTACTGCAGGTAGTCATCACTGACGCTCTCTGGGTAGCCTTGAGGCAGAAACACACTCTGAAACCCAAGGATGTAAATGTGAGCAACGGGCTGAACACTCAGTTTCGCTACGTGGACATGCAGTGAATCTGTCTTACTTTAAACACTCCAACAATAGAGTTTCTTCTGGAAGCACCTTCACGTCCCTCTCTTCTCCTCTCTACCACTCCATCTTTCACTGAGTACCTCCAGGAGCCTGCGCTGCCATATCTCTCTGTGGCCAGAGGCGGCTCGGTGTCCTTCTCCATTCAGGCTGCGGGGAGCGGAGCAGACCGGAAGTGAACAAACTAACAAGCAACCCTGAGGTCTCACAAACACTGGGAAACGTTAAGCTATCGTTCATTTGACTGAGAACACGGTTGTATCGAAGCCAGTCGAAGTGTCGCGTTTCCTCTGGGCTGCCTCCGTGTTTACTTCCGCCGTCACGGTTTGGCAATCGCTCATTGGTGGAGAGAGTTGGAGGCGGCGCTCCAACATCCACGTGACCTGAGAGTCGAACTTTACAAACAACATTCAACACATTTTAATTATTAAATCCATTATTATTTCTGACAACGAAATGTGCAGCTGCATCACCACTCAGGTCAAACAGAGATGTAAAATAATAATTATAAAGTCATAATCCAAATTTGACATAAAATGTATGGGATGAAAATGTATCGAACTACATATAAAAGGAAGAGAGATGAAGAAAAATGTGTTCATAACTATATTAATATATATTACACAAAATATATAATAGGACATATTAAAAGATACAAAAATATAAGGAAAAAGGAAAAAAATTAAAATACCCTTGCACTCTTACAATTGTTAATTAAGTATTTACACTTAATTCAGCATTTATTTATGTTAATTTCTTCTGGCTCAATTATTATGAAAAAATTATGAAGGCTGGTGTTTCGGTTTCTACAGTTTTGAAGGAGTGTCAACTTGTTAATGATGCAAGACAAGGGGTGGCATGGTAGTAAACCACCTCACAGGAAGAAGCTTCTATCCTGGTTTGTCCAGGGCCTTTCTGTGTGGGGTGCATGTTGTCCCCATGTTTGCGGAGGTTACTTCCAGGTACTCTAGAGTCCACAGACATGCAAGGAATGGATGTGTGTGTGAGTGGTTTTGTCTCTAAATGCCGGCGATATGCTGGTGACCCATCCAGGGTGTGTCCTGCCTCTCGCCCAATGCCAGCTGGGATTGCCTCCAGCTATATTGACCAGACTGAAATGGTCTTTCTGGTTCCTGGGTGTCAACAGGAGCTGATAGGATGAAACACCACAGAAGAATCCTCCCATGCTCTTGTTGTTCTCCATGAGTGAAGATCCAGCTGTGCATGAGGTGGTACAGGGAACACTGGGTGACGTCAGCCCTGAAAAAAATGCAGTCAGGTATTCATCAATCACAGTCCCGAGGTTTCAAGTTAACACTCTGTCCCTTATCTCAAAACCAGGGGAAGGCAGGTGACTATAAAAGCTTCAGCACACGAAGAGGCCTTGTTCGACCCCTTGGATTAGATACAAGAGTTTAAAGCAGGAGGGATTCTTTCTGTTGTAATGAGCATAAAAAGAGAGTGAACAGTGTCTTGTTCACGACTGCAGCATGGACTCAGCACAGTGGAGTCTGTGGCGGTTTCACCCAGAAGGCAAGACAAGTGTAGACACGCCTTTCCCCGGGTCATGAGGAATGTGGTAGGAAAAAAGAAACGTGGTAAAAGTGTCTAACAGCGAACGAAAGAGAGAGAGAGGAAGTTCAAACTCAAGGAGCAGAATATAATATATCTTTGTGAACAAAGGGGTTGACTAATCTGTGTGGGAGGGTAAGATACGGAGAGAAAAAAAAGAAAAATAGGCGTGGAGGTTTCACACAGTTTCACCCCCCGGCTCTCATTCCTGTCATTCAACAACTTATATGGCACAGGGACAGGTCAGCTTCTCACTCCTACTACAGTGACAGGATAATGTTTGGATGAGCACATGTGGAATGCTTAACTGAAACTTTTTAAAGGAGGAAAGAAAAGACAACCCTCATGTGGCAGGTGTGAACTCAAACCAGGGACAAGAGGACGAGACACCTGGCAACTATCTTATTAAGACTTAACATTATCCTGAGTAAAACACTGGATCAACCAAGGAGACACTTGTGGACTGAGACTGAGGAGCAGGTTCAGAGCGGTGCCTTTTAAACTCAGGTTTGTATTTACAGGTTAAAATTTGGGCTATGAATGATGTTTAATAGCGTTTAAACAACTGGTCAGGTTGTCTTTGTTAAATCATTTTCGTCTCAGAGAACCAGCTTTTGAGTGGTTGATGTGTGTAGCTTTTGAGTTGTGTACGTTTAAAGAACAGATACTTCAGTCGACTGTAAATCTGAAGCCACAAAACAAAACTTTCTCAACACAGATGATTCACAGCCTTGTGCAACACGCTGCAGTGCACTCTGTGACAAACACTTCAAGTATGACAGTGTGGTCTGATCGAAACAGACATAAGTTTAATTAGAATTTAATGTCTTCATTTATCAATGACAGCTTTTCAATTCGACAGGAGGTTTCGGCGCGTTCAAAGTGCGAAGACACAAGGTTCTCAGGCTGTTTTTGTTTTGTTTTTTTGTGGTTAACAGGGGACACTTTAAACTGTGGATGTTCAGGGTGCTTTCTGCTTCCTGTTGTAACACACACCCCTTCCACAGAAACTGAAATTCAGATTTTTTTTCGAGAGGATGTGTTTAGACTTGTATTTCAAATGGGAGCTGAAAACAAAAGTAATCGATACCAGATGAGTTGTTTGGGAAAACATTATTCATCATTCTGTTTTAAAAACAAACCCAAGCAGCAGCCAGAAAATGGTAATAAAAGTTTTCACATTTCGCAAGATAAGAGATACTTTTTAACCCCTTCAAAATTACCCATACTCCCTTTTTGCGTTGTTGGGGCTCAGATATGTGATAACTCTGTATTATTATTTTTTCCGAATGTAAGCAGCAATATTAAATCAAACACATTCCATGAGGCCGGTGAGTCATAATACACGTGAGGTCAGGTGCATTGTTCTGAAAATACTTGGAACGCTAGATTCCTTTTTACCTGTAATAGAATAAACACCTACCTACACAGGGCTTGTCCTCAGATAAACGGTGAAACTTATCTTAAGTTATTTGAGAAGTTAAAACAATAAGGTATCAATCACTCAGGTGAAACTTTATAAACATGCGGTTATGTTTTTCAGAGATGAACAAATCACCTCAGACGTCTGTGACAATGGAACAGGAACCACTACACACCATGCCAGGTTCGGCTGATGAGAGGAGCAGTAGTCCAGGAGGCGCCGCGTCCTGCTGGGAAGACAGGAACCACAGGAAACTGGCCATCTGCAGCATCATCTGTGGGTTCTCCTGCATCGGGATCAATGCTTTGATACATTCAGTCCAGGTGCTTTGTTGTCTCACTCTTCTTTCCCTCTCTCCCTCTGTCAGTCAACGTGTCTAAAGCCTAAAACTGCACCTTCCTCATGTAGCGAAAAGGACAGTTAGAAATGTTGTCAGTTAATGTCATGCAGCTCTCACTACCTCTGCAGAAACAGCTCATACACTCTCTCTTGGGGAATTCAATGTTCTCTGGATGAGGTTTAAGTCTTTTATGCCCTCATGTGGACTCGAAGGGTTTTGACTTCCTCCTGCACACAGTGTCTGCAGAGGTCAAACTCACTTCCTCTGTTCAGCTGAATAAGGCTCCAGCATCCACAGTTAGAGGAGTTTAATGAAAAGCATCCGGGGGCGAGGCAGACCCTGTGAATGCTGTATATGCCCCAATTAGACTATGCTAATATATATTGTATATATTATAAGTATGATGTCATTTTAGTCAAGGGGTCCTCAACCTCTTGTAACTTAACGCCCACTTCTGATTTTTAGAAACATTCTGAGGTCCACCTTTTCAAACAAATTAAGATAAAGAAAATCACCAGGTTGTAAACATTTGTTTTACCAAAGTAAATACTTAGCTTACTCCTATTAAGACGCTTCTGGGATATATATGATGAAGTTGTGGTGGGGGAGCCTGTAAAATTCTTGGCTAAATTAATAAAACTTAGACCATAGGACGTGAAATGATTTGTCGATATAAATAATCTGTAGGTCGTGTCTATTAAGTTATCAATGGATTTCTACGCTATATGACATACTTTCCATCTTTTATCATGGGGTTATGATATGATACATATATATATAGTTTAGGTCTATAATTTATTTTATGTCTAGTCCTAAATAACGCAGAGATACCTTGAAAGTGCATCTTGGAACTACAGTGTCCATGACTTTTTTTTAACTTCTTGATGACATCACTTGTAAGAAATCATAATAGGGAATCGTTGCCTGACCAATATCTGCTCTGTATTGATTTTTGACACATGAATATGGTTATGCATTTGTCCCTGCATATCCTTTACATATAAAACTGATGGTGTCATATAAGGAATTCATGATTCAATGTTTTTTTAGCCTAAACTAAAGATGTAAGCATCATGTTTGTTCGGGGAACGATTATCAGAGTTTTCCTTATGTTGGGTTGTGATGAGATCAGTAGAGAAAATAAATCCTATTGAAAAAAGTGGAACACATATTTTCAACATATAAAGCAGTATAGGCAGAAACTAATGTCAACAGAACAGATCCAATTATGTTCACAAAACCACAGAACTTGACTTGGAATCTTTTTCTTAATCCACTTATTGTCTTTACTTCTACAGGCTGAGAAAACAGAGGATGGAAGGGAAAAAAAGAAGTCTACACGACAGGCGAAAAAATGGGCCATCATATCCATCTTAGTGTGGGTTTTCTTTTTGGTCTCAATCCCCGTGCTGATGGCGCTGATCTCATATCTTCTCACTCTGAGAGACTGATCGCCTTTGGATGGACGCTAAACGACGGCGTGGCTCTTTCTGACTATGGATGATTACAGAGACAGTGGACTGTACTGAGGTGCTCATGCTATATTACAAGGAGATGTGAAGAAACTGGTATTTACGGTACATGTAACACAAAAATAACCACTGCTGTAGCTTTTCTTGTTGTCCCAGTTTCCGTATCACTGCTTCCTCTTAAACATCCTCATATTTTACACAAGGACACCTCTCAAGAAAATAGTGTTAAAAACCGTCTTTTCTTACACGCTGAAATATTTATTCGATATATATACGGACCACTCTAAATGGCAATAGAAAATTCAACATTGCTGATAGTTTGAGACATGAAACAACTTGATACATACAGTATAATATTACAATTCCTCAGTAGCGACCCAATCTTTAATATTATAAATGCAATTACAATTGAACACTCATTACTAACTTACGTATTGATGGAGGATTGGGTCTGTTCTAGAAGGCAGAGATCCTGGCAGTGCTTCGTCAGAACATAAGAAGAGACCCTGCTCTTGTTGCACCAACATTATCTTGGCATTATTGCATTTTTAAATTTTATTAATAATGAATGTTTCAATATGCTGTACCATATACAAACATGTACAAATTTTATAATAAAAATGACAAACATAAGAGCTCTTGATTGACTTGAAACACCTTGACGTGCCTTCCTAAAAAAAAGCCACATTTACAAAAAACTCTGCCTACAAAACATCTATTTCAACAAAATCTTACAGTTAAGGCAACTTCATTTTAATTTGGCAAAAGACAATTAAACATATAGTTAATTTGTCAAGAAGTTACATTTGCAATACAAATATAGACACCAGAAAACAATCCAGAGAGAACCACAGGTAATAAAAAGACAATCAGCTGTGGAATCTGGACACTTCCACTCTCGACTATAAATCTTTTCTGGGGGCCTGATTTGTTTCCATGTTACATTTCATACAACAAAAATCTCTTCAGCCATAAATTTATAAACTCAAATAGTTGTATAATTAAACATGGTCTGCCCAGAGCAGGATAAAACAATGATCAATTTGTATTCAGACTGTACAGAAACGTAGTTGTAAAAATGGTTAAAAACAAATCTCTTGCTGGCATGTTTCAAAGTTATATTCAGCATTTAATTTTAAAAAATAGCTGCCATTATAAATAACTTACAACTATGCTGCAACACCACTTCTTTACCAAACTGCTCCCTTAGAACCAGACAGCGTTACAGAAATATGATGAGGGAGGGAGGTTGTGCAGATTTGTGATGCTCGTTGAGAAGTCTGAGAAAGAAAAGTGCTCTCATCGAGAATATCGCGGAGGTAAAGTGGCCGACCGAGAAAATGGACGGCTATAATAATGATGAAGCGATTTATTGTGTAATACGTTTAACCGGTATGTTGATAACTTTGGGGATGAAATACATTTATGGTGCTATGACGGATTGTTCTTCAAATAGCAGACTACATCCTAAAGAATGAAAAATGCCATTCTTCAGTAGAAACATGTAACCACAACATTTAACACTGATTGTGCTGAAAGACTCGCATGTGAATCTCCATGTTGAAAATGCATTACAAAAAGTCTTATTAACAGCACAGCTTTGACTTTTTAAAAGATGTATCGCCATTTAAAAAAGGTATTCAGTCAGCTGTCGCTCTCTCATCATCATCATGTATCAACCACAAATTCAGCTGATCCAGCTTGGCACAGAGTAGTGAGTCCACGTCCTGCACACTGAGGGAGGGTTCGTCTTTTGTGAAGGCCCCTCGCCTCGTCCTGGAAGATGAACTCGGGGCCTTTCCGACACCAACTAGCGGCCTCTTTGGTTTTCTGGCTTCGCCGACCTCCAGGAACTCTAAAAAGCGTTTGAAACGTCTCTGGCCAAACCAGGACTCGGAGCCGTTCCGGCGATTGAGAGGTACCTCGAATATGGTCTCCAACCGGCTGAAAGACGTGGGACATATTCCAGTCAGTGAGTCAGTCCAGCGGGTTAAGGGACACAAATGACTAATAATGATGAATGAATGACATTTAGTCAGTCTGGGGACAGTGAAACTGTAGCTGTGTCCCTAATAATACTGCAGAGATTTCTTAATTCCTGTTAGGGTTAGGGTTATCACCAAGAGGTATGTTGCTTTCTTACATACCTTTGATGCAACAACTGTGTACCTGTATAAAGATTAGAATCAACAAATTTAAACACGAGGGGTGCAGGGTTGGTACAATCACTGAGGTGCTGTTGTTTAGCAAAACTGCTGAGCAGGTCAGACTGGTTGTACACATAATGTCCCCCAGCTGTGAATGTGCGTAACTGCACAGACTTGCATTCTTCCCAGAATATATCAATTTGAAATATATATGTATAATTAGACCATTTGTCTTTAATTCATCCATATGTTTTACTTTGGGGCTACTAGTATGGATAAAGATATTTTATTGTTCTTTGAAACTTGTAGACAGTAATGCTGCACCCAGACCCTTTGCTTACAATGTCATACATATGCATTTTGTTTAATTAAGTTTTAATTCAATTCATTTAAACACACTAAATGTCTGACTCATTATTGTGAACGCAAATAATGGTTGTGTCTTTTTATAATTCAACTTTAGGTGTAGAAAACACAGCATCGATAAAAATGGTGGTGAAGCTGCATTTCAACTGCATATATTTTGATTAAAGACTTGACCTTTAAAAAGCAGTATGTGTCATCTATGTGCATCATTCAACCTGAACTTGTCTAATGCTAAGCTTACCTTTCGGGGGGTTTGCTGAAGTTCTTATTGGTGTAAATTTCTTCCAAGCTGAATTCTTTCTTTTTCAGCCTGTAATAGAATGACAATGGAAATCCATCAGTCTGAGTATTGATCAGAAAGTATTCAATGGAAAACAGACATGTATTGATACTGACATTCGCTTTAAAGGGTAGGTCAGAGAGCGATCCATTAGAGTGTGTCCTACTTTCATGTGTTAATGCCAATATGAAGCAGAGGAGAGACTCCTGTGTGACCATCTCAGGCTAAATTCATACAAATAACAAATGTTATTTGACTGCATCTTTAAAAACCATATTAACCAGTGCAGATTTTGACCTAGTGTTTATAAGTAAAGCAAGCTGGGTTAACATTGCCTAAGATTTCCTGTGATGTTTATAACATGCGAGTTCTGATAGTTGATCTTGCCTCTCCAGAATTTGTTATGTTAGCTTGTTTACAGATTTATCTGTTTCTGAACTCGCTCCTTGAACTTATGGGGCAGGGAGGTGTTGAACAGAAACCTTATTTTTTGACTTGACAATGAGCATGTCGACCCTTTTGTAAGCAGAGGCGGATCAATAAAGGAAACACAAACAGATTTAGAGCAACTGAAATTAGTATTAGCAGAGAGATCTTTACTGGAACAAAGGAAAATATAAAATATGGGAATACACAGATTTTAAAAATGATTTAGCATGATGATGATGATGACTTACCGATGTTTCACGCAGAAAAAGTTTCTGAGTGGAACTTGTAATTTTGTTAGAACTTTGTTATACATTGTCCTAAAGTTAAAGATTGGAGTACATACCTGATTGGTTTGGGTAGGCCCATGGGTGTCAGGTTGTTCTGAGGTTTGGGTAACGTTTTCCGAATTCTGATGGATGAAACCTTCCCTCGTTCCTCTCGCTTTTGAACCACCTGTGATATACGATAAATGAAAAGAGTTAAGAAGGAAAGAACAAAATAAAAAATATCCTTGTTTTCAAATTTACTGTGAAATAACTTTGACATCTACAGTTAGACAGTAACTTAGCCTCTTAGTTACAAACTGTTGTTCACCAGCAACATAATATGTTTTCTCTTAATGAACAATTGTCGTAAATCTGGATTAATTTATCTTATCTCCAATCAATAACTAATCAAAATTACTGGTTTTTCATCCAACCTCATCTTATATATATATATTTCACAAAATGTTGTTTTGACTTAGTACAATTCAAGTTATACAATTTAGTTCAGGATTTGACATGAATCTGGTTGGTTGATAATAAAAAACAACAAGTGGGAGGAATATTTGTCTCAAACTACCAATTAACAAGTTCTTAAATCTGCAAACAAACGTGCATGTTTACAGACCGATGAATAAAGACATCCACAGGGATTCAACACAAAATAACAGACAGTTGTTAGCAAACCAGTCGTGTGAGAATTCCATTCACTTATATAAATAAGTACCTTGATCTCAGAATCAGAAAAAGCCTTTTCTTCTCTTAACCCAACATCTTCATACTCGTGACTGGATGAACATGTCTCTTCACCATCGTCCTCCTCCTCACTCTGTTGTCTCCTCTCAGTCTCACGCTCCAGAAGATTTCCACTGCAAATAAAACCAGAGACAATTTGAGTGTACCTGAGAATAAATGGCAGGACCATAAAATATCTTGTCTTTTCAAGATTTTAAAAAGTATGTTACCTGATACAAGAATCCAAGTTAGCAAGAGAGGAGTCACTTCTTTGAAGGAATCCTGGAAGGTGCCTTGAGAAGGCGCTCACTGGGGATGTCAGCAAAGAGGAGATGGGAGAGGATATGTGACAGGAAGTGCTGGGGCTGGTAGCAGCACCTCTGCTGCAAACTTTCCTGGAAAGGAAGGCCAGTGGACTTGAGAGGAAACAAGACGCACGAGCAGAGAGGGATGTGCTGGGAGAATGTGTGGCTCTATAAAAGGGGTAGCCGCCGTCACACGGGGCAGACCTTCTGGATGGGTACACTTCCTTTCGAAGACACAAGGGAGCGATCTCCCTCTCCACCTCTATGCTGCTGACTGTGTGTCGGCGGGCTCGTCGAAGGAACTTGTTGGCGTGAATGACGGGAGGGGTATGGGCAGACTGGTGCTGATTGGACGAGTGAGTCTTGCTTTGATGTGGAGAATAAGCAGAAGTCGTCCAGGGCGTGTCAAAGGGGCGGAGGGAGAGGATCTCTGGGCACGAGTAGCTACGCAACAGGCCCCTTGTGATTTCGACTTCTGACGAGCGAGTGCCCCCTGTGACCAGATCTGTATCCTCCATCGTGATCGAGTTAGTCATCTCTTCACCTTTATGTGTCCTACTTCGCAAAACTCTGCACCTTCTCCTCTGTTCATCTGCTCTCGTTGACCGACTGTTAACTCTTCTTGTACTTGACCTTAATCTTGAGACACTGCAGTGATTACTGGCTTCAGTGTCAGAGGGAAAACCATCATCAGCCCCAGGAAAAGTACTCTTTCCACTATTATCTATGAAATGCTTAACTTCATTATTTAATATTACAGAACACTCTGAATGAGACTGAGCTGGGGAAGAATCAGGTTTGTGATTACTTTCAAAAGGTGTCATTTCAAAATACACTGGGTCCATTGTGCTTTTACCTCTGCCGTCTGTAGACTGGCAGTCTCTGGTTATCAAATGAAGGTCATCGATACATTGCTTTGACTCCTGGGTTTCACCCGACCCAGAAGATTTAACAGCACCTCTCAAAGCCTTTTTGGGTCTTTTACTCTGACGGTTCTGTCCTGTTTTCAAGTTCTCCTCCCTCTGAGTCGGCAGAGAGGTTTTAGAATCTGTGGGTGTGAGTTCAAAGGGCAACACTGATTGTATTGACAAGTTAGAGACCAAAGTGCTGTCTGATTCTGTCGTTGAACAAGCCTGGATTGGCGATTTACGTTTTAGTGGTTTCTTGGTTGTGATCCTGCACTTGCCCGTGCTTTGAAGCTGCTTTTTATCAGGATGGATGAAAATGTCGGAAAGCGGCTCCGCCTGCACTTGTCTGGTAGAGGTGATTGCCACCATGGTTTCTAGATCCATACTGTCAGTGTTCACGTCAGGTTTACCCAAACCTGACCTTGTTTTAAGTCGTCTGCATGAACCAGGCTTTGTCTTGCTGCTCCCGCCTTTTTGGTGATTCTCTGACACAGCGCTGCTTTTATCCAGTGAGCAAACCAACATAGCATCAGGGGAATTTTCAGTCTGTGTGTTAGACATGGCTTCATTTATTGCAGGAAGCATTTCTTGTCCAACCTTTCCTTTCCTATTTGCTCTTGTTGATGCAGCCTGTCTTTTCCTAAGAGGCTTCAGTGTTTCTTCCCCGTCTACAGTGGTATTCGTTAACACAACGTCCTTCCTTGGTGGTCTGAGACCTCTTAATATTCCACTCTCTGCAGCCACCTTTAATGGCTCTTGGTTTTTTATATCCTCTGAACATGTATAATCTCTCAGTTTTTTCCTCTTCACCGTTTCTTGAAAAAGTTTCAGTCCCCTCTTTGACCGTCCAACACCTGCGGCTGAATCAGTGTCAGGGTTTATCAGATTTCCTAGCTGCCGAGTTTCTAACGTGGATTTCAGTGTCCTTCCAGCAGCACTGTCATTTAAGCTTTTCAAGAGGCTTTGTCTCTCCGAGCTGCAACTTTCAATGTTCATGATATTATCATCAGGCTGAGGACCGTCCGCATCAAGCTGACGGAAGGAAGATGACAACTGACTAAAGTCGGCTTTGTTTGATTGGACCGAACTCCTTTGAGAAACATGCTCATGACTGACCTGTTCTTTGTTGACTTCCAATATAAAAGGCTTGGAGATGACTTTCTTCGATTCAGATCTAGTTCCTGTGCGTTTTCTGGCCAGTGGTTTTGGACGGACAGCCTGCTTCTCTTGCTCCTCCACTATGCCGGACGTCTTCAAACTGGATTCGTGCGAGGCACTTAAAGTGAGGGAGGCCTGCGACAGCGGTGATGACCCGCCGGCTGGCCCAACAGATTCTGAAACTTGTTTAGAGACGCTGCAGGGTCCGGGAATGTCTTGCAAAGGCACAGAATCCGGCAAGTTTTTTTCTGTAAGAGTTATTGCACATTCATCTGCCTCTTCAGAGAGGTTGATGTCAAACGCTAGCTTTCTTGAATAATTAAGGGCGCTGGTGGTCGCATTTTGTGCACTTTCTTCAGCACTAAGCCTCTGTTGATAAACTTCAGCCTCCTGATTCCCAGTGTCACTTTGTCCTACTGGCTGAAACATGTTGCCCAGCTCATCATCGGATGTTCCTTCTGGTCCGTGGTCCGTGGACAGTGGGGGACTATTAGCTCTGAAGAGTTTAACAGGACTCATGATGATCTGTGTGAAACTGGCCATCGTCGACTTGAGTGACTGAAACAACGGCCTGATGACCCATCTGTTTTGGGCAAAGGCATCTTCAACAGTGTGTTCAACAGCCAAGCCTCGGCATACAGCGATGTCAGATTTAGAGGCATCAAGATTCTGTGTGGTGTTGTGAGCCGCCTGCTCGTCTACGTTTTCTGCTGCAGAGACTTTAGGTTCATTCGAGGAGCTTTCCTGGTCCTTTTGTCTACAATGAAAACAGAGAAGGGGAAGAATATTGTCATTATATCAAATAGAAACAATTACAATTGTCACAGATCTGATACGCATATTTATATATGTGCCGTGACAGATGACTGATAATATACCAGTTTTAATTATTAAAGTGCATCTGACTTTTTGGAAAAGACTAGGAGAAAGCAGGAAATACCTCCTTCCATATTGTTGTAAGATGAGATTTATTTTTTACAGTAACCTATTTGTTCTCCGGTTTATTGAGAGAATGGGTGTAATTAATTTAATCGAAAATGGAGTAGATACAATATATATAACCTGAAATGTACTCTGCTCCTGACATAAGATCCGGAACAATATTATATGGTTCACCTTGCATGTGATATTAAACATGATAAAGACGTTTGTGTTCAGTGTTCGTTGTCCTACTATTAAAGTGGACACTGATGAAGACAAAGTAACACCCTATGTTTTTACTTTACCCACGATCTGAAAGTATTTGAATTCAATAGAATTGAGTTTATAGTTAAGGCTGAGATTAGTGAAAGTTACATATGCTGTGGTGGGTTTGAATTCAATTCAATTAAAATCCCTATATTTATCCGTAAGCAACTTCATTTGTGTTTATGCATCAGTGCATATTATAACACATATATCTCAACAACATACAACACACAGCAAACCACATACAACATGAACAGCAGTGAGTGCCGCTTATAATCATAATATCACAACTGTTAAATAAATAAACAATAAATAGTGATGAAATTAATAGATCAACCATTGTTGAGTCTGATGAATGCTGGCAAAAAACTAGTCTTACACCACGCGGAGTCTTCATCTGACATTAACCTCCAAGTTTGAAGGACGACGTGAGTCAGTAACCGATCAGAACATTGAACATTTTCTTCTGCTCCCTGTGTCGATGTCTCAGATTGGAGTGCTGCTTGTGAACACTTCTTATTAAGAAATCAAACCAACAAATATCTAGACCTTTTAAATAAACATCATAGTAAGCAGTTTCTCCACATAAATAAAAGACACACACTTACGAGTTTTGGTGCTCTGCTGCAAGAGTAGAATCAAATCCATCCTGAAAAATAAACAAAAACATTTCAGTTGTTGTTAAAGAAACTTTAGCTGTGTTTGGTAAAGACATCTATACCATTTGAGCTGCTGATCCAACCTACAAGAAAACACTAAAATGCAGTTGTCTATGAACAAGCATTATAAAATAATTTCCCAAACTTGTTGATAACAATATAAGAAAGCAGCTCACATTCATGATTACTGTTTTTGCCTTCTAGCAAATTTCACTTTTACTCCATCGATTTTTCAATATTTTCCAAGTTTAAGAGAAACCTCCATTTAGATGAGTGGCATTCAGTTTGCTGCTCATTTCAGTCAATTTACTCAATTATCGATTTAGTCATTTGTGTAGGTTCTGGTACATAAAACTATTAAAGCTATTGTTTTGTCTGACAAGGACAGAGGAGACAATGAAGATACTTTCTGTAAGATCTACAGTCTGTGTGTTAGTGGGTCACATTGAAATACTCGATTGCTTGTCTTTGTCAGATGCAGCAGACCATGAAGGAGGATTAAAGTCACTCAATTAACCCTCACACCCTGCTCACTGTACTGGTCTCCAGTGTTGCCATACACAGGCCTATGGTAAAGCTGCTGCACAAACAGATTAGACACTGTCAGCTTTATAACACCAGAAAAAACTCCATCAATTGTATTCTAATAGACAGTAAGCAGGAGATGTACCTAACAGCGATACAGCAAGGGTCGAGTGAGAGCAGGTCATGATTAAACTGACCTTGTTTTTTGTGCTTTCCACTATCAGCTGCGTGGACAAATCAGAGAGATGCACAGGTAAAGCATGAGCAGTGACTCTTCGTTACTCAAGAAAGTTAAAAAAAAATTGATTTGTTATAAGTTAAACCTTTACCATGCTTTCACTCTCGCTTTGTCTCTTGCTGGGGGACGGACTCTGTCTAGATGTTGGCGGAGTCGCTCCACCATCTGTGGTGCTCTGCTTTTTAGGTGTTTCAGCTCTGATCCCTTGAATACGACCACTGGTCCTGTCTCCAGATATCCCATCATTTGTGCAGCTGAAGAGATTTTTGAAAATCATTTAGCCAACATGGAGCATTTCTTGTTTCATATACAGTGAAGAGAAAGAAGGCAGTGCAGTAAGTGTCAGGGATGCACGATGCATCAGTAACAGAAAAACACAATTTCAATATCAAAGCTACAGACAAAATATACTGAGGCAATATATTTATCTGGTGCAATATAATCATCTCACATTCCAAGACCACCATTTTTCTGAAATCGAAATCTGCACCATGCATAGCAGCATACTAGACAGGAAAAAGGCAGACAAAGAACGCTTTTACGATTAAATATATTATATAAAGCTACATCCAGACAACATTTTCGTTTGAAATCACATAATCACTCACATACATTGGCACGCACTTGCCAGTGTACGCAGGAAGACAAGCGCTGGGCATGGGAATTGTTGCAGATAGCTTGAATAATAGCCCGTGTGCTATGCATGTAACTAGTTGTATCATTTTAAAGCGGTTTGCAAAAGACAAATGGGTCAGCAACGGTTTTAATTAATTATGTATGTTGCATTCTATACTGATAGGCGAGGCTAATGCCAGTTTGTTTTCTTCTGGAAGGAGTCATGTGATAGGAGCCTTATGATTCAGTAAAGGCTACATCTTGACCAAAAAGAGCCAATCAGCAAGTGGTTGTGAGTGACTAATTTCCTCCAGACTAAAATGCAGCCCCTGAGTTTTCCGACTAACCTGGGTCCAGCAGTCGCTAAAACAGAGAAGTTTCTGTTTTAGCGACTCTAAAGCTCTGTAGTAGTGTGGACACCAGGCCTATCTGTAGCAAAGATGATGCGCTGTTTAAATGAAAACGTACGAGTGTGCGTGTAGCCAAATATCTGTACTGCAAACGTTCCATTATGTGTCCCACTCACAGGTGTTTTCAAGTCCTACCACATACGTCCATAAATCAATTAAGTGCCAAAAAGCAAGAAGGGGAAAATAAAGACACCGACAGCAAAAGAAAGCAGAAGGTGCCGGGACAACTATACCTGGGAGTGACGGAGGAAAGGGGGAGGAGAGGTGGTGGAGGTTCACTGTGGGGAGGTGCACTACAGAAAGGGTTTGGGGGAATGGCATCTTCATCCATTGGACAAGCTATCTGAGGGAGCAAGTCAGAGGGATAAGTCAACATTCCCGTGCCCTTGCCCTCTCTTTCTCCGGTTTTCCCTGCAAATAACAATGAAAAAAAAAAAGGTGCAGGGTGTCGTATCAATATAAAAACACTTCACAATAGGTCTTAAAAATGAGGCTTCACTTACTTTAGGGCCTTTGGGATGGATGTTTATTCTAAAATGAAGAATAAAACAGGATTTCTTTTTAGTTTCAACATTCACATGAAAAATAACCGCAGGGCTACAACTAATGAATATTTTTCATCGATGTTAAATCTTGATGCAAAATTGAGAGGCTGGAAATAAAAACTAACGCAGACATACAAGGTAATTTAAAGTTATGGGACAAGGTCGAGGAGATATGGCCGAAAAATCAGTCAATATCGAACATTATTACATTCTTTGAAATTTAAAGAGTGATTTTTGCTCCTGAGTGAAGGTCGTGGTGTTAAACTCTTCTTTCTGACAAACACTTGATAACAGCAAAACAAAATACAAATCTGAGGAGGATTAGTTATGAGTTTACATCCTCACTGTGCTACACAATGCATAAGCAACATATCAGTTTATATTGAATCTTTGTTATATTGCTACTGATGAAAATCATATTGTGATAGTTAATAATATCCGTTTCAACCCTACGTGTTACAAAGGCTGGAAAAACAGAGAAGTAAGAATAAAATAAACATTTAGTGGACAACACAACTGTTAAAGGCTATTAATGGGACCATTCTTGGGGAATTTAAATCAAATTGATTTAGACACATGCACATTTAATTTAATGAGGATGAATGAGTTTCACAAAGTTAATAAAATGTTGTTAGATGTTATTATTATTTATCAAACAGTCATTTGCTGAATTGTTGACACTGAAGACACCGATCAAATGACATTTACGCGAACCCGAGATTTTTTTCTAATGACAATCTACGGTGCAGACTGAAATATGCAACTTATAATCAATATCAAAACAATAATGAGCTCAGGAGGCAACAGCATGGGACGCATGTTTTGGATTTAAGCACCGACTCAGTCATTGTCTTCAGCCTCGGTTCACTGGAGAAAAGTTGGCTACATCCATTAGCTTTGCTCGCTAAGCTGATGTGCTGTGTCACAGTAGCCACACACATCTGGTTCAAGCTCATTCCAATCATGTGAGCGAACGTTTTCAAACGATGTGGCGGTTTGACCCATGCGGAGCGGGGTCTACTTGCTGGAACAGACACCGTTTCACATTCAAAGTTTCTAGAAATGAGAGAGCACGTTAGCAATATGAAATGTAACTGTTCGCTGCACAGAGGATTCAATAAAATAAATAGCACGAGTCGTTTATGTGGTTTAGCTAGCAGAGCTTCAGTGTGACGCCCCGTCAACATCGCATGGTTTGGCTAACGTCGATATTCACCCTCCCTGTACGTTCACTCTCAGAGCCAGGTAGTAGCCGTAGCCGGGAGCTGTCACTCCTCCCAGCGTTCACACGCATTGCAGCACAGAGCGAGTCTAGTCTCCGCCCGGGGCCAAATCACACACGTCTTTTAAATGTGACTCGTAGTGAAGCACTCACCGGGGCCGCTGCGCTGGACCGCGGGGTCGATTCTCACCGTAAACAAGACATGTCGGTCGGCGCCCTGCAGCGACTCTGATGAATCCGTTCTGCGAATCCAACGACCACTCACATGCAGCAGCCAATCACAACGCGAAGCCCGCTTTCCGCCGGCGGAAGTGTGACCAATCAGAGAGGACACCGAGGCGTCGTGGGCGGAGACTAGCCAATAGGAGCACGGAGACATAGAGGCTGGTAAGAAACATCGTCTTCTATTATGTCCCCGGCTGACCCATTATTTCAGAAGACCTACATTTGATCAAGTGAGTGAAATGAGAGTCAGACTCCAGGCTGGACTCCCCAGGGACCCCGGACCCCCAGGAGCCCCCAACACCCCAGGCTGATCATCAGGCTCTTCATAATTTGATGAGTTTAACATTCGTACAATAAAATATCAACGATGATCCTCCATCTTGTGCCAAAATCAGTTACTGTTGCATGTTTTTTTAATCAAATTGCATCATTTTTAGCCATCATATATAATCATTATCCATTAGTGAGGGCAACATATGAAAATCTGGGAACTAAATCCTTACCAAGAAATTTGGGAGGTGTGTAATATCATGTCTTCAAATGTTGAAATTCAACTCCCATGGGAAACCTCCAAAAAAATTGCTCAAAGTTGGGGTACCTGTAACCGATTTTTCAAAAATCGGTTACAGGTAACCCAACTTTGGTAAGGATTTAGTTCCCAGATTGGTCAAATATCTGCTAAAATGCCCTTACTATATGTCTGAATATTCTTTTCTCTAGTAAATAATATGTTCAGGCGAAACAATTTCAGACAGGAGTGGGAGAATAATTAAGTGATCAGTTTTGATGTCTGATTATCAGTCAAAATCAAAAATGTTGCGCTTACTGTCACAGAAAGTCCAGAAGCCACTAAATTTTTACATTTAAGATACGTATGCAAGATATTTTCTGGGAGGCATTTCACTTGTGAGAGGCGGTGGACTGTTGGAAAGGCAATCGGAGTAGTGGTGGAAAACTTGGACTATGAGCAGAAAATTGGGAAGACGTCATACTGGAAGGCCTCTGGTTCGACTCCATGGAGTAACAACCAAAAAACAAACCTGGATGGACAACACTTGGATCTGTTCAAAAGTCCAGGAGGACTCTCCCTACCCCACTGTCTAGTGCACGGCACCTTACTCCCCCAACTAGTGCTCCCCGGATGCCGTACACGGCGGCCCACTGCTCTGTGTCCTGCTGTGTTCACGAGATGGGTTAAAAGCAGAGGAAAAATTTCCCTCATTTTGCATGAGTGTGTCTGTGCATGTGTGTGGGATTAATACATGTATCTTCTATCTTGTATCTACTTAAAAATAACATAAGCAAATTACTCATTCAGTGATTTTCTTTAGATCTGGACAGTTGTTTTACTGTGAACTGTAGTCAGTATTCAGTATCTTACTGAAATACTGTTGTATCAGTGTCTACGTGCAAAAAAGTTATAATCGAATAACTAAGTGGTATCTGAAAATGTGAGAATTTAACTCTGCTGAAGACATTCATTCATTATTGAGGTATCACAAATATAAAGTAGCTGAATTGCCAGGTTTATATACACTAGTAGAATATTTTCCTTATACCAGGGTAAGCACCCAATCATACATACAAAATAATTATAACAAAATCTTTCAAATATCACTGAGAATGTGACGTCTTGGTGGAATGGACTTATAAACTCTTAGAATTAAAAGAAAGAAACTGAATGGCAGATAGCAACACCTCATACAGGAATCATTTATTTAAAAATGACATAAAGTGGCTCCAGTTAAAATGACACATCTGACACCACAACCCTGGATGAAAGATCAGCGAAGGAGAATCCGTCAAAACATTCAAAACAAAACAAAGGGCACGGTTGTGCCCATTTAATGGTGAATAGTGAATCATGTATAGAGCTCAAAGTCCAGTCTCTTGGAGTTGTACCACTGAGATCCCTCCTGGTCGATCTTCCTACAGTAAACGCCGCTGCTGAAATAGTCTTCATCCACCCAACCCTACAAAACAGACAATAAGAAGATTAAAACCCTCCTAGTCAGATTGAGGTTAAAGGTAGAGCCAGACTGCAACCCAATAATCCAGTAATCTCACATAATTGGATTCACTCATATGTTTGAAGGTACATTAGTTTGCAGGAGAAAAAAAAAAAAAAAAAAAAAATACCTACGTAAATTGAAATTCAAAAGGTTTATGCTTGTTCTTAAGTATACTTTACCACAGATCTATATCCCTTAATTAAATCAAATATTTAAGCTTTTTAAGATTTCATCTTTTTCCTGTTTTTTGATCTGAACTAAAATAATTACAATCCACTGTTTTCTAACCTCCTTTTTTTCCTTTGTAGTATATGTTTGATTGAGCTAAAAGGCTGAGCCAAGTAGAATACCGCAAACGAATTCCAACAAACTTATTTGTTTGAGGAAACCATATGCTCAAGGTTAACAAGTGCCCCAATCAAGTATATGCAAACAATTTAGGTACACATATTGAATTTGCATCTATTTTAACTGTGCTTTTGTTGAACAATATTGTCCCACGAGCAAACTCTTGCTTTGGTATTCATAACCATCAGGCTAAGATTCGGACCAAGTCAACTGGACAGACACCAATAAATTTGTAATTGATTAGTCCAATACCTTTGGCATCTTATTCCCTGGACTGCTACTAACAGCCTTTTCCCTGACACCGATGGAAATCGCTTTTAAGTTTGCTCCAATAAATTGTACCACTTGCTTAACCAACAATGGTCCAATGTGTTGTCTAAATATATACTAAAAGCATAATAATAAAAAATATATATATTAAAAGTGTTTTTATCCTTATGACTCTTTGGCCCAGAGAGTATCTTTGCTTTTTGATTATGACAGTAAAATAACATAAATCACTTTTTTCAAAAAGGAAAGATACACAAGAGTTTTTTCTTTCTTCATATCCGCTACAAACTCAAGAAAAAAATTGTAGTGTCAGTGTAAGAAAATACCTGCATCTGCTCACTGGTGAAGGGGCCATAGACTTCTGAATCATCCGTATTCTCCCATTTGTACTCCCACATCACTTCACCAGTCACTGAAGGAGGACAAAATGTAATTAAACAAAACAAGCATATTCACAGCAGCGAAGATAATCCTACTAAAGATACATTGTGTTACCTGTTCTGTTTTCTTCCTCCCCTTTGTCCCCTGATTTGCTGTCAAGTGCCTCGTCAAATTTGTCTGCAAACATGTCAAGGTCGTCCTCTTCTTCACCATCGCCGCTGGATTTCTGCCCCACAGCTGGTTTCTTACCAACCATGCTTTTCATCAAATAGGCCAGTTTTTCATATGTTTGCTGATAGATTTCAAACATCCCAGATCCCACCAGTCTGTCGGCTAATGCTGTGAGCCGATCAAGCTTTTCTGCATCCCTTTTAGTGTCCTCTGTGGGTCCGCTCTCTTCTCTCAGCTTTCCCTTCTTCCGTCCTTTAAGGCCTCCTAGCCGACGGAGCGCCGTGGCAACTGTCTCCCCGGGTTTCACCAATTCGAGCACACCTTCTGTGAGCTGCTGCTGAGTGAAGGATGCCAGGGGGTCCTCAGCCTGCTCCATCTCCTCCTCCTCCTCCTCTTCCACATTTTCTTTGTCAGCTTGCTGTTCCTCTCTCTTTTTCTCTTCCTCTGCCTCATCCTCGTCACCAACCCTGCGTTTGCGTTTGGCTGCAAGACCTTTCTTCTTTTGCTTGAAAGGTTGTTCTTTTATTCTCACCTGGAGATGGTAACAGATATTATTGCACATTGTTTGGAAAGTTTTCAAACCTAATGATGTTGTGCGCAAAATGTTCTTACCCAGTCAATGTTGTCAAGCCAGTTGTCTCTAATCTCTTCTTCCTTTTTGACAAAATAGTTTCCCTCTGAGTCAAAGTGTCCTTCCTGCATCTCCTCATCCAGGTTGAAAGGTGTGATAGAAACACCCTCGTCACAGTCAATGGTCGCTCCCTCTTGCCCTGAAAACAAAGATAATTAAGGTAAATGACACAGACTCTCCACATGTCGCTTTATAGTTACAGCCGGAATAATTAACACGACATACCATCCACATCATCGCTGGCCAGAATGTCGTATTTGCTGCTGTTTTTGACTTCGCCTTCATCCTCTTCATCGCTATCAAGGGAATGTTTACCCTTGAATCTGGAGCCTGGTCCAGCGACGACCTCACAGCTCTTTTTCAACAGGAAAAGAAAGAAAACAGATATTACATGTAACAATCTGACGATTTTTTTTATCTGATTGAAGAGATCACGTGGATCAATTCGACAATCACAAACACACAGAATGATAGCCTTCTAGATAGCTGTGCCATTAGGGTGGATTATATCATGCGTCTCTATCACAGGGTCTTTTTAATGCGTGACATATTTGAAAAACACTCGTGGAGCAGATGTGGAGCTGGTATCGAGACAGGGGTGGACTTCACTTGTGAGGCAGTGGTTTGGCTCTGCACTCTCAGACATTTCTCAAAGGAACGTTATCTTTAAACTTAGTTTGGCACCAGTCAGCACTTCTGGAAAGCAATCGAACAGTTATATTGAAACACTAAAGATATTGTGTGATTGATTTAGATTCTTTGGATTCAAAACAGAAAAATTAATATTATAGAAGATTGTGTTTTAAATTAGGGTAAACACATCAATACATTGGCTGGTTTAGTCTGGATACTCTTGACAGACCATTGGTGTGGTAAAATCTTTGTGATTTCTACAAGGCATGCGAGTAGAGCGCATTGTTAACAGTTAGATAATTGATATGCTGTGATGCATTTACCAAATCTTTCTTTAAATCGTGATTTTACATACACTGTTGTGTAATCAATCGTCAGAAGTATATTCTCAGGTTTACAAAGGCAGTTCACTTAGGATTTCTCTTAGGATTAAGGTGCGTTCTGGACTTATAGCTGACACAAGTATTGGGCTATGCAACGTTTCTCGTGTGTGAACCTCCCTACAGCATTTAACAGTCATATTGAATTGTAAGTTAACTAATCAGATAAAAAGATCAAACTCAATATCGTAGCTTAACTTTCCTTTAGACTTACATAATTCGGTGACACAATTTGAAGGATATAAAGATGTTAATAAGCCCAGTTGATTCTGCCTGACATTTAAAACAAATCAACAATGTCCTAGTTGCGTCTCCTCTGTGATCATAACCTGATCGGGAGGCAGTTACCTTTTTGTTAGGGAGATCTTCCTCCAGCTCTATCTCTCCGTCCCCGTCCTCAAACCGAACTTTCCTCTTCGGCATGATGCTACAGGAGACAAGACAACGACTTCGTTACTCTAATAGCGTGCCGTAGCGTGACCTGCAGCGTCAGTGCGTAGATTAATCTGTAAAGTTCCCACACGTTTCTTCTGACGTCGTGAATATGAGCGGTAAACAGTGGCTCTGCTATGTTGCTAAAATATTAGCATACAACAGCGCATGCACAGCGACTGCAGCATTTATCACGGTGTAACACGTTGAAACATTTCGTGTCGAAGTCTTAGACCTAATAAGGGTAAATATAAAACAAACAACGTGAGTGAAATGATATTAAGCAGGAAAATGCGCCAGAACCTGTTCAAAACAATTCAGGCCAGCCCTCGTTTCAGTTTCTTCTTCGCTTGTGTTGTTCTTCTTCTTTGCTTCTGGTAAACGCCAGTGATGTTTGACAAACAGCGGCATGGAGTGCTACTGCCACTATCTGGTGAGGAGTTAAATGGAAGTTCCTACAGGCTTCCACTGAAATGCTAAAACTGAGAATATAAAAAGACTGTAACCGATATTTTTGTCGAATAGGTACAATTCCAAGCATCTATTAACACTGATACTTACGGAAGAGGATTAGGGCCACTGTGGAAAAAATAAGTGAGTTCTGACTTTAAAGTCAGAATTCTGAGAAAAAAGTCAGAATTCTGACTTTAAAGACTTTAAAGTCAGAATTCTGAGAAAAAAGTCAGAATTCTGAGTTTAAACTCAGAACTCACTTATTTTTTCCACAGTGGCCCTAATCCTCTTCCGTACATCTTGTTGTGATGACACTCATCTTAATTTGAAGTTGAGCTGATGAAAGCCCTGGTACAATTACATCCAAGTAAAAATGTGGAATTTGGCCATTTTTGCCATTTTGCGACACCCATTGAAAATTCCTCCAGGATACGTAAATTTTCACCTCTTTCTAACTTTCTGCAAATTTTGGTAAGAATTTGAGCATGTCAAAGCCCTTAAAAAGCCAATTCATTTGCCTGAATAATAATAATCCTTACAATTTCAATAGGGCCTCACGTCTGTCAGTGCCTGTCAATGCTCGGGCCCTAATAAAACATACTTTTACAAAACAGAGATTAAAACATAACAGCAGAAAAGTTCAGAGGAAAAGTACAAAATTAAAACTGTTTAAGAGAATGCAATTAAGGGTTTGCAACTTCTCTTTGTTACATCTACAAGTAATTATCTTGGTTAATCTTTAAAAAATTGTAAGTCTCATTTGTGTGTGATGTGTCCTTGACTCTTTTTCTGTTTGGTTATAGTAAACTTGTTGTTTCATATCTTGAATTTAATACCTTAACAGATATTAAGGTCATATAAACAGATATGTCATGGGGTCTGTAGTCAAAACCTCCTCCTCCCTGAATATATTAGTTGTATTTTAGCATCTGATTCATACTGTGGGGATGCGCTTTATGAGAAGGGTCCCACAGTCATGTTAGCAAAGGCCTTGTGAGTCTTAACACTTTGGACTCTTTTAGATTTCAAATTCCTTGAGGTCCCCTAGGATGAAAAGGATAAAAAGCTGCCTGAGAATAGACTCAACAAGTTAAGGCACATTTTAAACAGGCCATTTTTTAAAATGTCTATTTCATTTTAGTTATTATTGACACCAACCTTTTTCTTGTTTAATTTTGATAACAAATATTCATCATATTTAATAATCCTGATGAAGCTATGTACATTTCACCTCTGAGTTCAAACACCACTCTGAGTCATGCCACATGCAGAAGAACTCAGGTGACACTGCGATCGTGGGTTGTATTGGGGTCAGACAGGAAGGAGAGTACAGGATTCTGGATTCAGTGTTGCAGACAACACACAACGCACAAACCACAAAAAAGGGACGAAGAAGGGACTCGTGCTCACACAATCCGAGAATAAAATAAAACAGATCTGAAATCGAGAAAAGTCTGACAAATGCAGAAGCGAGAGAGCTGAGCGTCGATGCATCCGACCTCAAACATGCAGCATCTCACTTCCAGGTTGCAGGTTGGGTTCATCTGCATGTGGCCCCTTCCGCTCAAGGTCGACTGCAGCGCAGAGGAGAGAGCGTACAGTATAATGTGTCAGGATTTTGTTACCAGGAAGTGGGTCGAGTTATTTATATTTCAACAGTCACCCTCTCGTACCCAAGGGAGAAGTGTTAGTAACCTGAGACGATATATTCAAGCATCGTCTGGATCAGGTCGTATCAAAGGGAGAGAAAACAATCAAGTCCACGTTTAGGAACGATGAGGACGAATAAGCATGTGAAGGATTCAACATATAAGAGGTAAGTCTACCATCTATCTATCTATCTATCTATCTATCTATCTATCTATCTATCTATCTATCTATCTATCTATCTATCTATCTATCTATCTATCTATCTATCTATCTATCTATCTATCTATCTATCTATCTATCTATCTATCTATCTATCTATCTATCTATCTATCTATCTATCTATCTATCTATCTATCTATCTATCTATCTATCTATCTATCTATCTATCTATCTATCTATCTATCTATCTATCTATCTATCTATCTATCTATCTATCTATCTATCTATCTATCTATCTATCTATTTATCTATCTATCTATCTATCTATCTATCTATCTATCTATCTATCTATCTATCTATCTATCTATCTATCTATCTATCTATCTATCTATCTATCTATCTATCTATCTATCTATCTATCTATCTATCTATCTATCTCAGGGTCAACCTATCTCTTATTGACAATGAAAATGATTATAAATTCAACAGAGAAGATAAATGTTATTGTTGTTACTATTTGAAATTAGACTGATGATTTAGATCAGTGTATTTTTTATAAACTGTTGTGAAGTCGTTCCCAACCTAACGATTGGGCCACTCCAAAGGGTCACAAGATAATTCTGAGAGGTAATGTTCTCATTTTTACCTTTTTTCAGCTCAAACAATGTTGAGAAGTTGAAAAGGAGAAATGTGTCTTTGTCGGGCTCACCTGACATCTGAACCATTACAAGATAAATAAACAAATAGAAAGTGCTTGTTGCATCTTGTTTTATAACAAGCGTATTTTTCATACATTGTGACAGTGTGATTACTTTTTAAAATACAGCCACAAAGTACTTTGCATGGTCAAAAAAGGATTACAACTACATGTGTAGGTAAAAAAAAATTCATAAGCTTCTCTTCAGAGATATGTAGGAAGAAGGGAAATACCTCCAAGTACCCTTTGTGACTTTACAAACACTGCAAACTCTTGTTCAATGTGAAAATGTCCAAATCAAATCAATATATCATAGAAGTTAGTGAAAATAAGATGATTAGCAAGTTGTAAATATCCTGTAAATGTAAACCCAGTGTCTCATCTATAGGTGATGAGATGAAGCTCCATGAGAAGATTTTGACCCATTATCTATCGTGCACGTCTCCAGTAGATAAAGAAGGATATCTCTACAAAAAGGTTTGAGAATAACACACAGACAAATTGAAATGACTGATTCCCTCCACACGATATAAAAAAAAGTGTAATAATCCTATTGTACTTTGACACACGTTTTTACAGAAAGAGCGAAATGCCAGCTACCATCGGCGGTGGTTCGTCCTGAAAGCAAACCTGCTCTTCTACCAGGAGCGTCCGGCTGACCGGCACCTGCTGGGGGTCGTGGTGCTGGAGGGGTGCGCAGTGAGACGCTCCGAGTGTGATGGACAGTTTGCCTTTTCCCTGGTGTTTGAAGGGCCCGGACTGAAAACGTACAGATTTGCAGCAGTGGATCGTCAGAGTCATGAGAGCTGGGTGAAAGCTCTGCTGTCGGCCAGTCACTGTTACCTGTCCCTGCTGGTGAGAGACCTGAGCAGCCAGTATGAAGGTGAGATAGAAGAGTTTGAGGCCTTTTCTGTTTACTGAGCCAAAGACCTATTTATACAGATGCAAGTTTGTGTCCGTTCTCAAGAACGTGTTATCTCAAGACCAGCGTGAGGGAATTTCTTGAAATTTGGTTTAAACGTTCGGTTAGGTTCAAAGATGAACGGATTAGAATTTCATGGTCAATTGTCAAGGTTGCTTTGACCTTATCAAACATGTTGTTGGTCTTGGGAACGCAAATGCCCCGAAACACTTTGAAAAAAAAGCATTCGTAGAGGAACTGATACAATTTCGTAGTCAAACGTGTGTGAGTTTGATACCTGAAAAAAGACAATAGGGAGTTTCACTACATCTGGCACAAACATTCACTTAGACTCAAGGATGACATGAATAGAGTTTGGAGGTCTAAATGGCCTCACATAACATGTTCTTGAACATGACATCTCCTGTCTGCCTTCAGGAAATGTCTTAGGATTGTGACCAGCTGTCTCATGGACTCAAAGATCAATTGATTTGATTTCAGAGGTCAAAGGTTAACACGTCACAGTGACCCCAAATAGAAACAAATATGTCAACTGACACTGCACTTGTTGGCAGAGGCATCATTGTTAATTCTAGTTTGTTCCTGAGATCATCGCATTGGCTATAGTTGCTCATTCTGTCTTAAACTGCTTTCTAAAATGATTTAAAACCCTATTTATAATCATTCCCTGTTTTCTATCTGCAGAGGCTAAACAGCAGCAATGCTCCAGTGAACCCCATCTCCGCTCCTCTGCCCTCAAACCGTCCACGACCAGCTTCCTCTTCCCTGTGCAGGGGCAAACAGCAGCAGTGAGAGAGGGCAGAAGCTTCAGTGCCAGCAGTGTTTTACAAACACCTTCAGTACCCAACCCAAAAGTGGCAGCTAAAAAGTCCCCGAAACCTTGGTCCAGGAGAAACGCACTCGTCACGCCGCTCAATGGGCCGGCGCCTTGCCATGGTGAATGGCCTTTGGTGGGTTTTGATCCACTTGAGGACTTCAGCAAACTTCACGACTATTACGGCCAAGAGGTGAGGAAAGCAAGAGAGGAATGGCTGAGGAGTCGAGAGGTGGGAGAGGATGGAGATCTCATCGACCTGGAGTGAAAAAGTAGAAGTGACAGTGAAGAAACTCTGAGAGGAACTGAGATGTTTATCAAAGACGAACCGAAATCTCCAACTTCGAGTCGGAGTCTCTAAAGACACCTGTAGATCTGCTCAGTATTACGTTTCCCTTCAATTTCAGATTCATTCTGGTTTGTCTGAGCAAAGATGAAGCCTCAGAGTCCATGGGAACAAACAGAAACAGTGTGAAGATAAGTTTTCCTCACAGCAGTTTGACTTATCACAGTTGGAAAAAGTTTATTGTTGTCTGTTCTCATCAAGTGTCAGCTTTTAACCACGACCAGGATCTGAAAGTGAAACATTTACAACAACAGTTGAATACTCACAAGTGATGCACTTCATTTCATCCATGTTTTATTGGACCGTTTTAATAAAGAGTGTTGTAAAATTTCATAGCATGAATCAATACAATTTTTATTTAAATGTCTCAACTAACTGAACAGGGTCGTAGATAGTGATACACAACTTTATCTCTAACACAAAAAAGTATTTGTCTACTTCTGCTGTTTGAGTATTAATATGGATTGAAGGCAGAATGAAGAAAAATACAAATACATAAATGTACTGTGGAAGTTGTTTTTCATCTCATATTAAATCAACTGAAAATACAGTAAAAGCTGGGATGTTACTTTCCGCCTCAATGAGCTTTGCTAGGGTGACACGACAGAGTCAGTGGAGGAGGTCGACCAGCAGATGGCGCCTCAGATACACTGTGCTGTCCCTGTAGTGAGAGTTTAATCCCTTGTGATTAATTTAGAAATTATAGACATTCGTTTTTAGGTATTCATTTATAGGTATTTATAGGCAGTAATATTCAAGTGGCAGAAGGAGTTGTTTTGGAAAACAGCGTGCCTTTAATTAAGTTATCCATTAATTTCCTGGGCTCATTACAGCATGTGTCATTTCTCTTAAATCCACTGTGTTAATATGACAAAGCAACATTCTTAGTAACATGTACGTAGTAGGGTGTTGTTTTACAGTTTTTCTCCATTGCTTTGGCTCATTTCACAAAACAGAAATGACATTCTCAGAGCTCTAAGTGCAATTGGCAAAATAGCCTATATGGTTCAGCACAACTACATAGATCACCTTCAAAAGGTAATATCTCACCCAAAACAGTTAACTCAAGCTTCAAAACCAAATCATTTTCTCATATAAATAGTCAGTGCCCCCAAAATGAAAAGTTCCTTCTCGATTGCTGTGGCTCATCTCTCAGAAAAAAAAGACATTCTCAAAGCTTTAAACACATTTGCCAAAATAACCTAGATGGTTCAGCGAAACTCCATGGCACACCTGCAAAAGGTCATATCTCTCCCAAAACAGACAACTCATCAGTCAAAACTAAATCCTTTTCTCATACAAATAGCCAGTGCCCCCAAAATGAAAAGTCCCTTTGGCATTGTTTAAACACTACAGCTCAAAATGTTTAGATGTTTTGTCAGTATGGCAGTGGACCATAGAAATATCCCTCATGTGCACATTTCAATCTTGGCTCAGTCCTTTAAAACTGAATGGTTACAGTAGATGTTTTCTTTCCAGAATACTATGTGTATCAAACAGAAAAAAGATTAATTCAAGGTTTCACATAAAATACTTTATTGCACTTATACTGCGATGGAAATTGTTACAGTAATTGCCATACATCGTGGTCGCAGTAACAGAAAATGTGTACAGGACAATATACTGTCGATATACAATAGGCATATCAAAACTAAAATTAGGTATAGCCTACACTAACAACATATACAGTAAGAAAGTAAAGCAAAGCTGCGCAACACTGCTTTACCTGTACATACTGGTAGCGCAGCTCCTTGGTTCTCTCAGAGTTCCTTTCAAATGGTACGCTGTACAGTTGCTTCAAACTCATCTGATGTTTAGACAGGACCCTGTCAATTGTCGAGATGCTTTCAGCGTTTACGTTCTGGAAGATGCCAGCATTGTCCTCTAGGATGTGGTCTGGATTTCTCTCAGTGTGATAGCATTGTTCGCCACTACAATATTGAAGATTTCTTGTTCTTACTGTTGGTTGGAAATTGCTCTTCTGCCACCCGCACCAGGTTGTCGTCCAATCCTAGACATTAGAATTCACAAATAGACACTATTACATTTGTATTTAGTTGTTTTTCTTTGACTTTAGTTCAATAAATTTGAATACTACAGTTAACTCTACCATCAATAATTCCATAGTTGACTGACCACATATCTGTTTTCCCTGCGGAATGTTTGGATGATAGAGGACACTGTAGAGCGTGGCACATTAGACTGAACTCGACGACCTGCCTCTGCCATTGTGAGGCCATGGTTGACCACATGGTCCACAAGTGTAGCCCAAATTTCATCTGTCACAGCTTGTTGTCTTCGTCCTCCTCGGCCTCTTCCCCCTTCTCCACCACCCTTGCTCCTCTTCCTCTTTTTCTTTCTCCTCTTCCTCGAGCAGGCAGTTGCCCTAGGTCGTTTCCCTGGCCAGGTGCTTCCATGTTCATAAATTGTACTGAGCTTGGTCAAGCTCTAGATATTTGATGGAAGCATTTATACTCCTGGATAGCACCTGTCAGCTAACTAAACTTACTGTGTGATTGGTGAATGGATGTGTGAAACTCCCCCTTGGTTAGCAAAGTTCTAGTTGCACCTGAAAATTAAGCCGATGATCCAACAGATCCATATTACAGTATATACCATGATGTTTGTCATGGTATTGTGTGCCTGAAAGATTTTGACAGTGGAGTGAACTATTGTGCAGGTGATGATGTACACATCGAAATTATGCCAACATGTTCTGCAGAGAACAACCACTTGACTGAGAAGCAACAGTCAGTTTAGAACAGCAAGATATATTCAATAGGTAATTGGGCTAACTGAAGGCAATTGTACCTAACCGTTTGCAAAGGTGTGCTAAATCATTCGAAATTTGTGCAAGCTGTAGGCAATTGTACTTGTCATGTGCAAGGATGTGCTAATACAATTGCAATTTGATTAAAGGAATGAGATATTCCAATCTGTTGTGAATAAGTGCCCAGTGGTTTGGAGGTTTGCACGTGTTGTTTTGAGAATGTCATTTCTGTTTCGTGAAATGAGCCAAAGCTATGGAGAAAAACTGTAATGCATAGTTGTTTTTCACTAAGCTGTTCATTCAGCTGCCGTTCCTCTTTCAAGTTCAATCCCACCACATTGAAAAAACAGTCCGAGCTGATTAGTGACTTGAAGATTTACAGTGGGGCCATTGTTGGAACACCTTCCTGGAGGGACTCAAATAACAAAACATATAACGTTACAACAGGAACTCTGAGGTCCTCCAGCATAGGTCAAGCTGAGAGCTTCTCCACATTCTAGCCCTACAGACAGACATACCGATCATGTAAAAAATGATAGATGGCTGCAAAGGACATGGCAGGCGGTTTCACATGACAGCCAGGGCCCCTGCAATGTACACACATCTGTATGGGAACACTTCCCCTACATAGCAGCCTGTTAAGACATCGTAAAGAGAGACCATTCTTATAAGTGTTTAACACGATTGGTACGTCTGGAACGTAGACAAGCTCTCAGCTTCACCTATGAGGACTTCATACTTGGGACGTGGGACGGCACTAAATCTTAGGAATATGAAACCATGAAGTAAGAATTGACTCCTGACTGTGTTCAATAAGAAATAGTAGGAGATTCATGTGAAACTGTTCCCAAAGTCGAACTGTTCCCTTAAATTCAATCAGGCTGTATCTAATTACTTATTTATATTATATTTATATATTAATATTACTTATATTATTTTATTTGCTATTTTATTCTATTTTTCATACTTTCACATGTTCCTGTCCTGTCTACCTCATTTTGATCATCTGCTTCTGTGACAAGTAAGTTAATAAATGCAATATTAAGTAGCAATCATTTCTCTTATTTATTTTTCATTCAAGGCTGATTTCAAAAGCACGGTCATTAACATTGTTTCTAAAGCTCATCTTCACAAATGTCAGAGCTTAACAATCTGTACAAGGTGGGACACTCTCAGACCTAAACCCTAAACTAGGGTCAGGATTAATGACAAAACAACTTTTAACTGGAGAAAAAATAAAATTAAAAATATAAATCTAAAAGGGAAATTGCGAGAAAAATGAGGCTGAATGTGCCGAAAATATTATCGTAGACATTGTTTTATGCTTAAATGGTTGTCCCACAAAGAAAACAAAACAAAAAGTTATTATAATCAAGTTGTTCAAAATATTAAAAAGTGTAACAGACTGTAAAATGGTCACTGATTGCCAAGGAATATGTCAAATCAGAAAAACAGCTTAATCTGTGTTTAAAACAGGCATAAAATATGATATATATATGATTAATATTATCATTGTATTCTCAATTGGTTAGGTGTTGAACTAATGTCAAACCCAGCACACACACACATACCTTAACATTCTTAAAATATCTCAGATATTAGGGATTGTCTATTTAAAAAAGCTTGATATGGTTTGTTAAAAGTCCCGTTCAGTTGTTTAAACTCCACAAATGCTTTCACACATTCCATATTAGTTATACTGCCATATGAAAAGTTTGTGAAAGTAAGAGTGAAAATGACGTGTCAAACTTGTGCTGTGACACATGCCACTCCGACAACAAGGTGGTGAACCAGAGGTCAAAGGTCAACGGGGAACTCAAGGGCAGGACTGACAGCTCTCGTCCGGCGCTGGATGTCCCGAACGAGAAAAGCAAATGACCGTCTGATCCGAATAATCGCAAGTGGGCTGGAAACCGGCACGGAGCGGAGAGACGTGACTCATCACCGAGTGGAAACACAAGCAGCCACGAGTAGAGAGCAAAAATAAATCCACCCAGCAGATGAGATTACATAGATGTTAATGAAATGAACACAGATAATCTCTGAGGTAAATTTGGACATAAAACCTGACAAAACAAATGAAGGGAAGTGTTTTGCTGCCGGGGCCTCAGCGCGTTGGCAGACTGTCAAGTTTATTTAGCTATTTTGGTCGCCCTCAGCTGTCCCTTTTATGTTCTCCGGGGGAATGTATGCGGCCATCACTCTGCTCAGTATTCCACATATATTCACAGGGGGGAGACATGAGGGGCAGACAGTGCGAGAGGGGAGTCCAGGGCAGACAGGTGGGAAAGTGTTCACGACCGAAGTTCTATCAGCAGACACACACCTTTGTAGAGGTGAGAGAGCAGGAGTGAAGACAGAGGTTAACGGTGCGCCCACTTGTCATGTCGTCGGCTGTTTAACGCAGACAACACACAACGCACAAACCACAAAAAAAACTGAAACAAGAAGTCAACATTTGTATAAAGCAAAGCACCGTACTAAAGAGCCACGCACTAGTTGGTTCAGGTTGCTTTCTTGAATAAAATGCAGTTTTTAAGATTAAACCAAAACAAGCAGAAGAGTCGTGCACAGCTCCAACAAACAAACACACATTTCTCCTTTGAATCTTTTCACAAACTTTTTAGTTATTTAGATTTAAAATCTCAAAATATTTCATGAGAACCTCCGATTTATCTCTTGACCCAAAGCACCAGATAATTTACTGTTGTATGAAAAATAAAATGATTTAAATCATCAGCCTGAGAACAATAAGATTTAATTTCTCTAGATAGATGAATAGATAGAATTATAGATAGATAGTTAGATGAGAAACAAATAACAACCAGATAAAAGTATTTTGTTGTTGGACTTTGCTTTTTCTTTTTTTCCCACCCTGTCAATCATCTCAGGACCCCTCACATGTATTACTTAAGGGTCACAAGACCCCGACCCTGTGGTTGGGAAGCACTGGACAAAATTACTTAACCGTCCCACAGTTGAGTCAGGACCTGGGTTTCTTATGAGGTTTCTTTTGCTTCCCAGTTTAAAATAATGGCCAACAAAAGCGCAGACTGTGATGATGGCAAAACAAAACAAAACAAGGATGCCAATGATAAAAGACGAGCAGAAGAAGAACTTTCTGTCTATTAACAGATGCAATACAGAACTTTGTCTGTGTGATCTAAATATTATTATCAAAGGTTTCTTGTCATCTAACTTCACAACCTTTTAAATCAGTCAAAACTATAATTTCTTTGGTAGTTGATTAATTAATTTCACAATTGGTGCCTATAATCTTTAATTCACCATGAGAGTGCAGGACAAGAAAAGATATAAATAAACATAACAGATATGTGTCCTTAATAGTCAACAGGAAAAACATCATGTAATACAAACATGTGTGTATTTATACTGGCTTTATATGTGTATATTTATGCACACACATATATATAGAGAGAGATTTAAAATAAAATCATTTGAGATAACTTTTTTATTTTAACCCAGTGCATTTTACTTCGGTGTAATTTACCCTTGTTGGCTTTCACAGGCAAATAAACATCAATAAAGAACATGTCTCCTCCGGGTTGTGTGAACTGATATTCTTAATTCATCTAATGAATGACATTTAATGCTACTGCAGCGTACATATCTGTCCTCACTGGGGACCTTCTCTCATTCCGCTTCTGTGGGAAAATCCCAAATTTAACCTTTGCATCGTTGCTTTGTCACCACTCTAGTTAAGAAGGCCGAGCCGTGCACATAAAGGGTAAAAGCTCGATCAGTTGCTGAGGATATAGAATGCCTATATCAGTCTATATCTATGTCGATATCACATCGGGCATCACAAACCAAAAATAAAGCCGCTGTAGATCTGCTCAGGCAGATGGAGGTGGATGGAAGGAGGGTGGAGAGACACCGTCCGGCGGTCCAACGAGCATTTATGTCCCGAATGTCCTTATTAGTCCACGTGGGACCGCGAACCTGTGGCATGGTCCCTCAGCTATCAGGTTTACTTAATTCCAAGACTCCTGGGTCTATTTCTGATCTCCTGTAAGGTGATACACCATCCCGCCATTCTGTCTCCTCCACTTTTTGCCCATCAGTTCATCCTTGACATCCGCCCACTCGCTCTCTTTCTCTCTCTCTCACTTACGGCCTCTCTCTCTTTTTTATCCCAATCCAAACTTGAGGCTGTTGCTAAAGTTAGATTGGCCTGTGCAGGGGTATATAAACCCCCCGTTGATGTTTGTATGATGCGGCTTCACACTGTCTTCTCTTTCTTGAACATCTAAAACCTCCACTCAAACCGTCTAAAGATGGTGAGTACCACGCTGCTGTTGGATATATCTACGGGGGAATCCCACCAGCACTACGGATTAACTCTATTATCACTTTCTGATGCAAAACTAAAAGATAATCGTTAAACAAAAACTTGTGTCATCACTTTTTGTGGAGATTTTACATTTTTGATAACAGCGGTTTTTGGATGATGCAGTTGGGTTCTATAATGTGCTGTTTTACATGATGCACTCAAAAGTTCGCAAAATTAAGGAGAAGGATGCATAGACCTCATAGTCATGTGTGGTAGCGAGATCGTAAAGGTCTTCACTAATGTGGGGAATGTATTTAAACTTGCTGGGAACTTTACTTGGGGTCCCATTTTAAATCTGAGGGTTCTAGAGATGATTGATCGGACAAAGAAATGTTCTGTTCCAAAAAACATGCTAATTTAAACTCCAATGTTTCCTCTAATCTTTGTTTTTAGTTTGAGCCTTCTAGACTTTATATATAAACATATATTGCAATAAATACATGAAAATTACTATTTTCTGCTGGGTATAAATGCAAGTGGAAACTGCTCAGGTTGGGGACCACTGCAGCATGCAAAACTAACATGCATGATTTTAGTGGAAGATTTAATTTCCCATTTGTTTCTCCCCCAGGCACCAAAGAAGGCTAAGAGGAGGCAGGCAGCAGGAGACAGCGGCTCCTCCAATGTGTTCTCCATGTTTGAGCAGAGCCAGATTCAGGAGTACAAGGAGGTGAGGTTTGACACTCCATCTCTAAAGGAAGCTCCTGTTTTCCTCCTGTGAGACATGGCAGCCTCAGCTGGGATCACACATCTGTGTCGCCTCAGCTTATCTGGTGAAAGATTCTCAGTAAAACTTGTTGCGATTGCAGTTTCATTTCTTTGAGAGTGAGACCAAAATTAGAGTTTGGCTGAGCAGCTCTCGGATCCGTTTTCACAGCAGTTGGCATTCTATGCTCGTCCCCTCCCTCCGCTCCCTTCCCAATTTAATAAGGCCGAGAATGTCATTAGGGGGAGCTCTGAAGTATCTGACGCCATCCGAAGCTCTCCACATTTTGTTCACCTCTGACCTCCCTGCAGCCGCACAGCTGTCACTCAGACCTCTCCCTCAGTTTCCTGTTAAAGGCTGAGCGACTTCGTACAGTAGAACAACTGGACCGTAGACATTTCATAATGCCAAAAAAAGGATACATACTCTTATTGCACATTTAATCTTTAAGCTTTTCTCCGACACCATTGAGTATCTTCCATTTCAGAATCCCCGCAGAGCCAAATGCAGCAGGAGCAAGTGTTAAGGGCGTGTGCTGGAGATGAGTAAGGTCAGGAGGATGGGATTTAATAAGGATGTGCTGCTAAGAGATTGGATGATGATGGCGTCTGTGTTTTCAGCGCGTTGCCAAGGGATGTGTGCTGCGACTGGAGGAAACATTCCTCCTGTGATAAGTGATACAGGCTGTGGAGTGTGTGTGTGTGTGTGTGTCTAAGAGGGGGAGAGACAGAGGGTGGTGGGGTTACCAGAAAGGTCGGTTCAAGTCCAAGATCGAGTTTAAGTTTCATAGACGTTGCAGAGCGTGAGCACATCAGACAGCTGTTCCCTGATGATACTTTCCCAAATTAACATGTAAGAAAAGACTGAGGGGGGGCACTTTTAGCACCCCCCTCCTGCCCCCCCTTAATGCCACCATGGTCAGGTCTGATTCTCTGGGTGCAGCCCGTTTCTCTCCACACTAAGTTTAGAGAGAATCTCCAGCTGCCACTTTAATACTCAAGTGATAATGGAGGGGTCCCTGAGAGTGTGTCAGTTGCCCTGTCCTCATCTATATTATCTGCTTCCTTTGGGTTGTAAACACACTCTCTTTTTTCTTTTTTTCTCTCCAGGCCTTCACAATCATTGACCAGAACAGAGATGGCATCATCAGCAAAGACGACCTGAGGGACGTGCTGGCCTCTCTGGGTGAGTTAATCGAATCTGTTAAAGGCGTCCATGAAGAAAGTCAGTGTGTTTTCACGAGCTCCCTTCCTAATATGATCCGTTGTGTCCGTGGCGTGCAGGTCAGTTGAACACGAAGAATGAGGAGCTGGAGGCCATGATCAAGGAGGCCAGCGGCCCAATCAACTTCACCGTCTTCCTCACCATGTTCGGAGAGAAACTGAAGGGTGAGCGACACTCATTTGAACGGTCACTTTCCCGTTCTTGTGCATTTCCGTTTCTTCAGACCTCTGCTCCACTACTTTTCTGAAGGGAGTACTTTACCTCTTAACACACAAAACACATGTGGTCAGCTTATAACACATTATATGATGCGTAGTTAGAGATTAACTATTCAATTCTATTTTTAAATTTGAGCCCCACATGTTTTTGTTCTAATAATATATGAACCACAATTTACAATTAATTGAATAATACAGTAATCATAGGAAGAAATTCTTTATATTTAATACTTTGTTGTTCATAACTGTACTTTACTAAGTGAGATTTCGAATGCAAGACTTGTACTCATACTGGAGTATTTTTATGTGACATTAACTTAAGTCTGGAACGCTCCCTCCATCACTGTCAGTTGATTTAACCTCTTCCTTGTGTCCCCTTCAGGTGCTGACCCCGAGGATGTTATCCTTACCGCTTTCAAGGTCCTGGACCCCGAGGCTACTGGATCCATCAAGAAGGAATTGTGAGCATTACTTTCTTTAAAAATGTTATTAAAATAATTTTACTATTCATGTTCCAATAGGACTTATTTGATTTTATATATTTTTTTTATGATTTTATTTATAAAATCTTCGTCTCTGTCGTCTCCAGCCTCGAGGAGCTCCTGACAACTCAGTGTGACAGGTTCACCAAGGATGAGGTAAAACCACCTTCCTCTTAGAGTTTACAAAAGTGGCGTTTTTGTGTCATTGTGTCATGTTGAATTTACAACCTTCATATCCCCCCTCAGATTAAGAACATGTGGGCCGCCTTCCCCCCCGATGTTGCCGGCAACGTAGACTACAAGAACATCTGCTACGTCATCACACACGGAGAAGAGAAGGAGGAGTAAAGAGAAAGCTAGAAGACAAGAAAGAAAGAAAACATCCCTTTGCTATTCTGCCTTCCCTTCCCTTTCCTTTCTTCCTCCTCCTCCCTGCTCACCCTCTGTGTTAACCCATGTGCTCAGCCCCTCATGTTCAAACCAAAGACTTGTCATAAGGACACATGAGAGGGCTGATGCCCATGGGGTGTCTATGTGTGCTTATGGGGAATAGGGATGATTTTCAATAAAATTATCCTTTAAAAAAAATTCCATCCAGAAGCCTCTCTTATACACCTTTACTTTCCTGGCAAACGATCTTCTGTCGTCTCACCTCGACACCTTGGTCTGCACCGTCACTTCAGCCTCTGAGGTGCTAGTGTGAATGAAACGTGTCCCTCTGCCTCCCTCAGAATCTGAGAGGGGAACGGGTTTTATAGCTGAGAGGTGCTACACAAAGTACAGGGACTTCATTCCAAATTTTGAAGATGTCCTCCTGGGTAGAAGAGGTGGGAGGAGGGAGAGCGTTGGCAGGTCACAGAGGGAAAAAAGTTGCCTCCTTAAAGTGACGACAACTTTTCTTTTTCTTGTGAAAGTGTTTAAAAAGGACAGAGGGAGGGGAGAGAAAGGGACGAAAGAAAACATTCAACTCTTCGATATCTTTCTCCCCGCTCCTTACTGCAACTATGAAATCACAATTCATTTTGCCATAAGCTGTCTCCACTACAGTGACTGGAATCTTCCACACCTTTCCTCTGTAACGAATAAAAGGTAAAAAAAAACTGTGAATAAAATCTCTTTCTTTTTGTACAATATTGTCTTTGTTAAGTGGCTCTGTGGGAAAAGGTTAGAGGGAGAACAACTCAAGTGATAAATGACAAAACCCCTCAGGAACATACATCTTGTGACATCTAGTGGTGATCATGTACAGACAGGGGCCTGTAAGACGCAGCCATTGGTGACAAGGGGCGTTAAAAGGGTCGGACAGGCAGCCGGTTGCCAGGGGCCATGAGCTGAGAAGGGGCCCTTCCTGAGAGTAGCTGATGATGGCGTTAGTCCACAGCAACAACAACTTTGACCCACTACAAGTTAGCTACAGGAGACTGCAACGACTGGGACATAGTGACATCTAGTGGAGATCCTTTATATTGCAGGTGACAGGGCGTTGCAACAGGGGAGGCAAAACATGTATTTACCAGGGGCCCTAAATTGAGACAGGGTTCCTCCGAGAGCAGCTGATGATGACGTTAGTCCGCAGTAACAACTTTGTGACAACCCCTACAGCTGGTAGCCGGAGACTGCAACGGTAGTGACATCTAGTGGCGACCCCTTATACCTGCAGGAGCCTGTCAAGAGCACCCATAGGTGACGAGTGTTGGCGAGGCCCCTCATTGCCAGGGGCCCCCAGCTGATAGAGAACTCCTGAAAACAGCGGATGATGTTTGTCCACACACCAACTATTAGATGAAACCCCTCAATTTGGCTACAGGAGACTGCAAGGACAGAACCCCCCATGCAACTAACTTTGTGCTTGGTTGAAGAGTAGAACATCTATATGTGTGTGTGTGTATAATGCATTAATGGTAAAGTCAAGACCAAAACAGCTGTTACAGCAGTAGCAATAGTTATGTTCTATATGTGGCCCCAAATCCATAATGTTTCTGTAGACTCTAACCAGCAGTCATATGATCAATAGTCACAGAGCTTGAGGCGGAACATGTTCATCCTCCACAAGCACAAACAGAAACTCAATGATGATTTAATATATTATGGTTTATTACTCATCACAAATGTCATTATCATCATCAATTAAATACATCAGTTGTAGATCTGAAGGAATGAATTCAATTAGCTATGATTTTATTTCACTTTCGCCAGAGAGTGACATGTAAACTTAAAAACACAACGACATGGGGAGAAAAACAAAACGGCTGAAATGCTTCTTTCAATATTTGCATCAGTAGGTTCATTCCTAATCAAATGTAATCGAGGATGATGATTTCAGGGTCAAGGACACCTGATGGAAATGGATTTGATTGATTTGTCCTCAATAATGCAGAGCCAAGTGCTGATTCCACGAGAAGGAAATCACAAGATCGCGAGAGATTAATTTGATCAGTGCGACGCCTCGAGCCCTCTGAACACAGAGAAATGATGCGATCGTTAAAAGACGAGCTGCGAGGATGTATTGCTCTAGAAATATTGAAGTCCACGGGCCTGAACGTGTGCTAATAAAAACACCTACTGAGGAACAAAATCCATTTTTCCATGGCGTACATCAGAGTATCTGAAACAGACGGGAAAATCAGTGCTGCTGTCGCTACACGCTATCAACAGACATGATGGAGTAAGGTTTGCATAGATGTGTTCAGGTTATCCTCACTAACACTACGCTAATCTGTGCCTCTAAATGCACTGGCGTCAAAAAGAAAAAGGAAAAGAAAAGAGGAGGGTGTCTGGGATATTAATATCTTCACATGAAAGCCGCGTGATGACCTGAAGTGAAAAACAGTGGAGGACATGTTGGCGACAAGTACACAAACGTCCCTCTAATCCTTAACTACGAAAACAGCACAGTTAAAGAGCATCAATGTGTTGTTTTTTTGCCTTCAAATGATTTTACAATAACTAGCTGGCACTGTTCTTCATATACTGATGGGGTTCAGTGCCGTTTCATGAATGCATAAATATGTTACAGTACAGGACACTGAGTGTAAATAGGTTAGGGATTTAGTCCATACATCATTATGAATGGTACAACACAACGCGGTGAGACAGACAGACTTAAGATCTCCAATTAAAGAACGATTCAAAGCTCAAAATTCACCTCGGAGTATATTTTACATTAAGACCTTCGACTCCCAAGTGATCTGTCTGTGTCACTCGGTTCATCATTTGTTCGACCGGAGGCCCTGTTTTTTGCCCCCCACGTTTGTTTTAATACTGCACTTCAGTAAACCGGAGACTCGTGAAGCTAAGTTGACTGAACCAACAGTAAACAATAGCAAAAAGACATGCATCGAAAAAGGTTGTGTAGAAAGCAGAGGACTCAACGTGCAAATAAAGTAAAGGGGAGTTGAAAAACAAACACTTTAAATGATCCTCCTGCAACTACACGGTGTAGTCTGCCATCGTTCCAGTCATCCAGGTGTCTCTACAAGCATAGAAAAATACTCAGATCCAAAATAATAATAATAATAATTCATAATATACTATATTTGATTAAATTAACCACTTTATACATAAATACATCAGAGCCCGAAGGTCAAAGGTCAGAGGTTAATGCTACATTGGCACACCTGGCAGTTCCAGTCAAGTGGCTTCCTATAGTAGGTCCTCCAGGCACAGATTTCAAACTGTGAAACTGGCCCGTGGAGACTCTTCTACCTCACTACGGTAACGGAGTGGACAACTTAAGTGGTGCTTTGTGACAAAATCACAAGTGCAAAAATCATCCTTCATTCTCTTAAAACACTCAAAATCACATTCTAATGATGAGTTGATGAACTTGAGTTCTTATCCCCATTCTGAAATTTGGCTAAAATAAATGCATAAACGATTCTGTTTGTTGAAAGCAAAATAATACTAATTTCAAAGACATGGCTGAGTGTTTGAAGTTTTTTCCTTTTGATAGAGTTGAACCTGCTTTTTCGCCGTGATTCAGAAACTCAGAAAGGAGAAATGTTAAACGGGGGGTGGCAATAAAATCGATGAATCTCCCTGTGTGTTTTGTCATTGACAAAAGCAAACTAAAAATGTAATATTAAAAATGGCCACCACTACCTGGTGTCTGGTTGTACTTTTAAACTTTCTCCCTCTTTTTCTCTCTGTCAGATTGAATCCAGACTGGAGGGAAGAACCACACAGAGGATTCAATGATGACAAAAAAAAAAGCAGGCGGAGGGAGACTGAAAAAAGGGAGGCCACACAAAGAACAGTAACACTTTTCACTATACTACTAAGGCACACACTCACTCACAACATTTAACATGACAATAAATACATCCTCAACAACATAACTAGCATTTCTGTTTTCAGTGCCTGCATTTGAGACAACTTCCAAGGGATTTCTTCTTCTTCTTTTTCCCAGTCAGCAGATAACCTGTCCACAGATGAGAACAGACGGGTGTACGGAGTGCTAACAACATCCTATTTACTGTAGGTAGACTTGTTATTTACATACTCTATGGCACCAATAACGATTTCTGCAAACATTAAACAAACCCTCGAGTCGATGTTTCTCAAACCACTGCCATCAATCGGATTAAAAGAAAAAATGAAATGAAAATAATTTTTAAAAAACTAAGAGAGAAAATGACTGATCCTTTGAACAATGATTCAGACTCACAGCCCGTGCTCCAGTTGAAAGAGGAAATTTGTCCCATCTTCATAAAAATCGATGAAAAAGAAACCATTGAGTGAGGGGGCCAAAGCTCCCCGAGGTGCTATTAAAACCATGATCCAGTTTGCTCCCCCATAGTCCTGCGACTACATTGAGTCTGAAATTATGCTTTGTACAGGAAGCCATCCCATTTTTGTTAATCTATCACTCTTTCCGTTTCTGGGGGGTCTTTGTTACCCTGACCTCTCTTTTTGTTCTGTGTCCCTTTTCATAATCCTGGAATGACGGGGTGGGAAACTAGGCCGAATCTTTCGCTGCTGCGGCTCCATTTTTGTCTTCAGCCTCTCCTCCCCCTTTGTCCTTTTTCTTTCCTCCTTTCTTCTTCTCTTTTTCTAGCCTCTCCTTCTCCCTCCTGAGCCTCTCTTTCTCAGCCTTATCCTTTTCCTTCTTTTCCTTCATTTTTTTCTTCTCATCTTCCTTTTCCTTTTTCTTGGTGTTTTCTTTGCTTTTCTTCTTCTTCTTTCCCTCTTCCTCTCCGGTTGTGGCGTCAGCCACTGCCACCGCTTCTTTTTTTGACTCTGGACATAGGGACAGAGGGGAGTTGTTTGCAGTAGGTGAAGGGAGAGTGGGAGTAATTTGCTCTGAGACGATCTTCGGGGAGGGGGATAGAGTAGTGGGTGGAGGTGGTGGTGTGCTCTGTACTGGGGCTGAAGCTGCAGGTTGGCCTTGTGCTAAGGAGCCTTCTGAGGGCTGAGCAGGCTCACGTGATGGGCCAGCTGCACTCACGACCAAGGGGCTCTGAATGTGGGGTGGGACTGCCCTCTGACCTGCCCCTGGAGGAATGGGGGGTTTGTGGTTGGGGCCTCGACTCGGGCTTGATGTTACTACAGGTGGCGACTGAGGCGGCAGGCCGTCCATTCCTGAGGGCCCTGAGAATGAGCCCTTCTTGCTTTGGGATAGGAAAGGAGCCCGAGACCTGCGGAAGCCCGGCAGTGAGAGGAGGCTGGATGAGGCCCTGAGTGGTCCTGGTGGAGGGATCGAGCTTCCAAGGAAAGAGAAGCTGCCACCGGAGCTGATGGAGGCAGCGCGTCGTTTGAACTCATAGATGGCTCTCGTACCATGGAGCCGGCGGCCCGGCTGGTGTGTCAGCTCCCCCCTGGACTCCCTCCACTTCCTCACCTGGATGTTGCACTCCCTCTCGATGAGCGCCTCCGTCACTGGGAGTATAACAATCTGGACACATCAGACAAGGATGAGACAGAGGAACTGAAGGTTACTATACCGGGCACTACGGGGCAAAGTGACTCATAACTCATGAGTCTGAGTAAAAACAGAAGCAGATTTTACTCGTATATGTGTCTGAGGAGGAAAACTCACCTCCTGCACTATTATTTCCTCTCTGACACTTTCGGGAGAAATGTTTCTCAGGCGCTCCATGGTTTCATACATGCCCTGCAGCTCTCGAAGTTTATCCACTGAGCCAAGCATTTGTTTCAGTAGCACCAAGCCCACCCGAAACACTATTTTCACTCCTGCAACAAGAAACCTCAGTTAGGTTTCTGACAAACTACAGAACAAAAATTCTCAATCCTTAACTACTATACTCAATTTGACTCCATATATACACTGAACATTTTGAGTTGTAGAAAAGGAGAGACACCTATGAACCACGTAATTATGAAAGATACCTTCACAGAAGAACATGTCCCATACACGCAGCACACAGGCCCATGGTAAAGTGCGTGAGAAGATGCACATGAACCACTCAGTCATGTAGAGGATCGGGTCGATCTTGAACTTCTTTAGGTGACGGTACGCCATCGGACATGTGCGACGTAGCAGGGAGAAGAAGATCTCGCCATCCAGCTGGATCGCTTCCTAAGAGGAATTTAAAATAAGACACATCAATAAAGCGAAAATAACTGACATGAAGGTCTGAGTAAAAAATATGATTTGTTCATTCACTCACCAGCCCCGCGCTGTAGTAGCCAGGGAGATATTTCTCACATATCTGTACGAGGCACCAAAACGCTTGCTGAGAAACAAGTGAAAGTGAAGAGTTTACGTTTGGAAATAAAAGCACATGAGGATTAAATGTTTAAATGAACACACAGGGTAGAAGCACCACTGCAATATCAATTCCTGCTTCTATTTACTGCTGCTTTTAAAAATAGAACGATACGCACATTAGTCACTAACTTCTTCCCGCGTTTGTTGTGAGCAGGAAACAAATATATGAAAACTAAATATGTACACAGGTCTTTTTCTCGCATTTACGGTAGTCTTATTTTAACCTGTTGTGCTTTTTCTTTATTTACGGTCGTAAATCCTGGCAGCACACGAGAGAGTTCACTTCACTGAAAAAGAGAAAGTGGGAACTGAAAAGCTGTTTAGTTGTTAATGTTTGGTTAGATTGTGTCTATGTGAAATGAAGTTATATATTAAGAAAAAAGAAACAGGGGGAAACTCAAAACTACATCTTTTTATTTATTTTTTCAAAAATGAGGCATTTTATTTTAAGATGACTTTTACAAATGCTCTTTATTTTGTATTCAAACCTTATTTTACTTAACAAAAGAAAATAATATTCATTTTATTATAAGACTACATTTCAGTGTGAAAGTTTATTATAAACATTGTAGAAATGCTATTGAATTATACTTATTTTATTTGTTCGTTTTTTTATTCATACAGACATTGATACAACTACAAGGTTTTGAAAGACTGTCAAACTAGAATTTACACAGTGCTCTGATATTCTTCTAGCCTGACGTTGTCATACTCATTATTCTAGTCAGACTATGAGTCTGAGACCGCTCCATTGGGCTGTGATTATGGGGCGTGTTTCAACCGAACCAGGAAAAAAAATGCCTCTTCGCTCAATTGGATAGACCTACAACCAATCAGAGCAACGTAGTATGTGACGTATGACGTTTATCTACAAATGCCTTGATCCCGATCTCTGTTCCTCTTTCAAAATTAATGCGCTGTCGATGTCTTCTAAAACAGACTCAATGGCAGCATTTACACATCTCAGCTCTCCAGCAGCAGGCATGTTTGTGGAAAACAAAGTCAACCCAAGCGCTCTTTGATGAAGTAGTTGATTACGTAACTGTTCATCTTAATCATCTGTCCATCATCATATAAAGCCTGCCCTGACAATTTGATTGGTCCGAACAGTTTCTGTTCATAGATAATTTCTCCCCAACGTAGCGACTCCAGACCGAACTCCCCGACCGAAAATGTTGTGGGCGGGGCTTAGTTCGTCTGGCACCCAGGCTAATATTCTTCCAGAAAGTTACTTGAATTTTACTTTGGTTTTCATATATTTTGTTGATGGACGGCTTAATGTAGATTGATATATTCCTTTTACTTGAATGTAACAAGCTCTTGCACTCATTTTATTTTGGAGAGATATGGGACTGTAAAAGGCAGATTAGCAGTTCAGTTCAGAATAATGTCTTGAAGTGCATACTTTGGTTTGTTTGTATTTAAGAGAAGATAAATAAATATAAATGACACAAGTTTCTAAATTTTTGATAAATCCATTATTATATAAATATAGTAATAGAAAATAATCGTTAGATTGATCGATAAAAGAATAATTGCAGCCCTAGTCATTGACACTTACAGCAGATAAACACACTTTGTCGACACCCAGAAGTATTTACATTTACACATTTTTGTTCCTCAGGCTCTGAGCATCCCACATTCAATTTTAAATAAAAAAACTGGTTTAAAGTAGCATTAAAGTCTCAGCTTTAATTTGAGCTGCTTTACATCAATATTGAAATGGCTATGTGGGAGGTAAAGCCCTTTCAACGCAGTTGTCGTATTTCAGAGGGTCAAAAGTAATTGGACAGATGCGCATGAATTCAAAATGATCAGATTTGATATCATTCGTAAAATCCTGGCATCTTTTTATTACAATGATCCACGTCTCCGGAGCAGCCTCCCCGAAGACCTGAGGGCAGCAGTGAATCATTTTTAAAGCTAACTTAAGAGCTACCTTCTTAGGCAGGCTTTTCAATTAATGTATCTGTCTATTTATTTATTAACAATATACTATTTAAAAGTTCTTTATACAATTGTATTTATTAATCTAATATTTTTTTTATTTATTATCTGGAATAGGTTTCCCACTTAATACCATACTTTTTATCTCGTTTTACTAACTCCTCTCTTTTCAAATTTAATCTTTAGTATTTTATTTCAGTCGTTTTTAGTGCTTTATTATTTCATCTTTAACATTTCATCCTTCTTTGTTCAACTACATTTGGTGTTTCCTCATTTGTTCTTCACTTCCTGTTCTCATTGTTCTGGTCTGTGCTAGAATAGGAGTGGGTGGACGAGTGGGTGGAAGGTTGGAGATTGTTTTTAAACTGTAATGCAGCTCTTGTTACATTGTTTGCATGAAAAAAGCTAAACAAATAAAGTCTGACTCCTTCAAATTAACACACAGCTACTTGAGAATCACGTTAGTCAGCAGTATCACCAGAGCAGTGTCTGTTGTTTGCTACCATTTCTAATTTAGTAGGTAACCTCAATGTAATAATTCTGCCTCATTCAAAATCATACTTGGTTATACTACATATTTTACAGCCTTGTGTGATGCATGCTCATGTTTGAACTACCTTTGTGGTGGAGTAACATGTCAGTGAAGATATTGAAATTGAAAAGTAACCCATCTGTTCATTACATTAGTAATAAGCATGACATTAATGCTGACAAAACCCTTTTTGTATCCCATAGACTTAGTGAGAATGTGTCCCCCACCGGCTTATCCCCCCCTTACCTCAGCAGGCATGTGCATGAGCAGCACTGCGGCGACGGGAGCCTGGGCCTGGCAGTATCCCTCATCAGGCCGATAGATGGTGTAGGCTTTTAGGATGCGGTACAGGTCCTGTTGGCTGCATGAACAAACACTTTATTATCCAGTGGTCAAATCTACTAAAACACTAGAAATCCACGAGAATCAAACTCACAGGAATCTGGTTAAAACAAAAAATACAAAACAAAATGACAGAACATTTCAATCACTTCCTGCAGAAAATAACACTGTTGGTTTACAAAAAATTGCTAGAACTGCTATTTTCACCCTATTCAAATGTACACCATAGTTGTACAGTTTAATCTGTTACTCGAAAAACCCAATTTCCAATGGGAATCATGTATTCTTACTGACAGATATGTCCTAAATACAGTTCTCAGGCCATTATAGATCACTTTGTGACATTGACCTGATATAGATCCACCCACCACAATCAGATAAGCCAAACTAGTCTACACAAAGATTAGTAGCTTATATACAGTGTGCAGGAGTAAAAAAAGGTTTTTGTTTTTTTACCCATGGCCCCCCCGAGCAGCAAACATTTCATGGAAGGGGAACTGTCTGTGGAGATCCTTCTCTATAATGTCCAACCATTTAGCCTCACCCTGTTCTCTCTCCAGCTCCTGCAGTGACACAAAAAATATTACACATGTTTTACATAAGTTCTGGGTGTTTTGGAATACTTAAATAGATGAATAAGCCATTGAATTGGATCAGATTATAAAGTCCTGTATATGACCATAGTTGAGAGACAATGAAGTAAAAACAAAAAAAGATAGGCGCAAAATTGTTCCTCAAACAAAATAAACAATACTAATCTGACGGCTCGGACTCAGACCCAACTAAGGCCAGACCCCGCTCTAATGTGGACATGGGGGCAGAGCTCTGACAGGCAGGATTACCGGTCATGATAAGAGGCTTACAGCTCACTAGGTGTGCGCCTGCGCCCCTTTAGCACCCCAGGAGCTGAAATTGGCCTACTCAGCCACATTTCCCCTCACAGTGATCCCCACTTTGAGCAAGTTCCTCAGTCCAACCAGCAGCTTTGTCACAGCTCTAAAATGTTTCCAAACTACAGCTTTCTGTGGATCGAGCGAGAGAAGTGCAAGAAGTAAGGGAGCAGATTTGAAGAATACAGGTGACTGGGAATAAAAGTATTTTCCAAGTATTGTTCAGAAAATGCCCAAACCCACATGTAATGAACTGTACACGTGTCCCTGAATTTATGTCTTCTGTTTAACCCTCTGCATAAAATATATATATTTAAATTGTCATTAAACAAATAAATATGAAGACAGTGATACCTCAAATTTCCCTGGGTTGGCGTCTAAGAGATCCTGGCTGTTAGACAGCAGCTGCCAAGCTTTGGATCTGAGAGAGGATGGAATGCCCTTCCTGCAGCGCAACTTCACCTATAACACGCAAACAGATACACAGGGTATTAGCTTTGACATAATGTAAAGTAAACAAGTACAAAATCAAGAACATACTGAAACACTACCAATGGCTTGTGATTCAAATTTCTAATTTTAGTTAAATCCCACGACACAAACATCTGACAGGCTGCCATGCCTACCTTCTGGAAGCGATGTTTGGTCCACTTATCCCAGTTGTTGAACATATCAATCCATTTCATCTCCCTCTGTCTGGCAACTTCAACTCGGAGGTCCTTTTCACTGCAATAGTGAGTAATATAAAATGACACCATCGTTGACAGAACTGGGCTGTGGACTTTTTCTTTTTAATATTCCTAAATATAGCAAGGCTGTGTTCAAGGACCATCAACAATCTCATGTCACAAATGGATTACCTCACTTTCTCTCTAACATTCATTTGCACAACCTTAGCCAAACCGCACAGACACAAGACATCCTTAACATGGACCAGAATGCACTGCCACTACTGATGGTAGATCAATAGTCTTTTAATTATTTAACAGTGGGAGAGCAATTAGCTTGTCAGAAGAGTAGAAGCACATCTGATTTATTTATTTTTAAAGAGAGGAAGACAGCAGATGGGTGTGAGGGGTTGATAGCACCGAGTCACACAGTCAGTACATATTGAGTCACAAAAAAAAAACGCTCTCAGCATTATCTGAGTCAGACCAAGGGGAAATAAAAGACGATCAGATACGTGTAGAGCCGCAGATGGGAGAGGAAGACAGGAAAGCGAGGGCGAGACCAAAAGGAGATGATGTCTTTGGGGTAAATTGATGACAGTGTGACTACGATTTTAGGACAAGGCAAAGTGGTCAATTAAAAGAAGATAATTCAGGCAGGATCTACACTCATCTGTGTAAACTAATTCTCAGGTCATAAGTCAATGTTGTGTAATACTGTAACAGTCAAATATGTGTCTCATTTCCCTCCTTCATATAACCATACTGAATATGCATCTCTTATTTTATAATATCTTAAGATCTTGTCATTAAATATAATCTAATAGCACTTAAAGAAGATAGGATCAATATTCTGCACATTACCCAGGAGTGAGCGTGATGTGTGAAGTTAATGTCCTAATACATACCTGCAATCACTGTACTGATTGCCACCCAGGAATCCATATTTATCAGTGCGCTTGACTGTCAGGCCGTTGATCTCCGAGTCGGAGCCAACAGAGCTCCCATCCTCTCCCAGCCCAGACAGGGACTCCAACGTCCCTGACATAAGGCTAGCTGAGTCCAGGTAGCTGAGGGTATCAGGGGCTGGGCGGGGCTTGGGGTTGTACATCGGGAGGGCGCAGGCCGGCTCATGGATCAATGGGACAGTGGGGCTGGGGTGTTCGCCTCCGGCCTGGGTGCTAGGCAGCTCTGCTTTCTCTGCTTCCTTGGGGGCGTCGGGCTTTGGGGACAGAGGGGGAGGTGGACTTTGGGGGTTTTGAGTTTGTTGAAGTGGCTGAGGATTCTCCTCTTCGGCTGTTGCTGTCACTGTTGGTGATGCTGTACTGGTGGATGCTGGAGGGGCAGGTGCGGGATTGGGATCTGCAGTAGCTTGGGGTCGGTCTGCTGTAAAGTTACCACCATCCAACATGGGATTTGGGGCATGGGTGACATGCACATTTGGATAAAGGTTAGGAGTGGGATTAAGATCAGGAGAGGGGGATGCCTGTTGTTCTTCACTCTGAGCTGAGGGCTGACCCGATAGTGCTGTTGTCTCTGTTGCAGTAGTCACGATCTCTGCAGCAACTTGGTCACTGGACAGAGACTCCTGCTCAATGTTAGGAACTCCAGTTTCTACATCTCTCCCTGTCGATTCCTCTTTCCGAAGAACCTCGGGTACCAATGATGGGAGGGGGGTCTCGTCAGTGGTTGTGAGATGACTCAAGGGTGGGTGGCGAGTCTCGGGTGAACTCCCCGACAGTGCTGTAGAAGTGTTTCCAGTCAGAGTGTTGTCATTGTAGAGGGCAGACTTCGGTAGAGACTCCAGAGCAGAGTTGTTGGGAACAGGGAGAGAGGATGCAGAGGATGGAGGGATGGAGGGAGCTGCATGCGGATCACCCAGCGCAGATGGTGATGGGGATAAGGTGGAGAGTTCAGCCATGGTTCCACCCTGATCTCTTCTTTACAAATAGAGAGAAAATGATGGAGGACAGTTATTCTTTTGCCAAAGGGAAACTATCCATTCTGTAATAACTTCAGCAATAAACAATCTCTCCAGCATCTACAGAGATGACAGAAGCACACAGCATGATGCTGAAAACTACACAGGTCAACATTTGACATAAAGTGAGGGAGAAAACAAATTATAACTGTTTAAATTGAATTGAAAAGAAAAGATGGAGAAGCAGTTAGAGAAGGGAACTATTTAAAAATCGTAGAACTATGATTCATACAAATCATGTGAAATAATGTGCAGATATATACATTCTTATATGCAAATATATATATATATTTATAGAATTATATATACATATAAATATTTATATTTACATAGAGAGAGAGAGAGAGAAAGAGAGAGATTTTGCAAATAACAATAAAACGACAAAAACATTAAATGTGTCAAGCAACCTGTCCTATTCACCCACTTATACAGAAGCTAATTTCAAAAGGTTAATCTATTTTAGCAAGATTAAATGTTATTTATTATTATCATTATTATTAAAGAAAAGCACGTGAAAGCCCTCTGTCAGCAGTCTTCACATTAAAAAGGAATAAACACAATAATATTCCGCTTTATTCTTTACTAGGGGCAAATCACCCTAAAACATCCTCTGAGCTTATCAACAAAGCGCCATGGAGAAGCATGCTGCTGCTGTGTTTTGCTGATGTAGCAAGGCGCCGTCTGCAGCGGTGCTCTCAGACATGCTAGCGAGGATCATAGCGGCCACTCTATCCTCACAGCCTCCGGAGGCCTCGCTCGGAGCAACTTCCCTCTTCAGCACACACACTGTCCAGAGACGGTTTACTAACACAGCTAATAGTCACCTCCCTCCCTGTCTGTCTGTCTGTCTGTCTGCCGGGCCCAGGCCGAGCAGCTTCCACGGCCTGGTCCACCCCGCTGCACCCGTCATCTGCAACTTCCAACTCGCCTGGCTCAACTCACCGGCGTGTCACTGCGATCCGTCCGCCTGGACAGCCAGGGGGTTCCTGTCCGCACGCTCCCCCGCCACAGCTCCGGCTCCAAAACGTCTTCCGGGAAACCAGAACACGAATGACCGGGGCAGGCACCACAGGACGGGCGTGAGGACCGGGCAGAGCAGAAGTCCGGTAGCAGGCGAGCAAGCTAGCTAGCTGGCTGGCTAAGTAACCACCTAGCCAGGTTAGCTTATTTTAGCCTGCTGACACTGTTAGCATTAGCTCTGGTGGTGTTCTGTTTGTTAGCGTAGCTAGCCACGCTCACTGTCCCCGCTACTTCAGTCAGGCGTGTAGACTCACAGAAACCTCCAGATTCAAACAAGCCTCTAAAGTCACAGTTTTCATCCTGTGGCGAAAAGGCGTCTCTCTGATGGACAGATCAGAGCAAAGCGACCAGCGAGCACCCAGCAGCAGCCGCCTGCGTTTCCTACTGACAGCTACGTGCGTGCTCTCGCCACTGTGGTCGGGGGGCGCGCACGCATCCGCACAGGAGCCTCCCTTCCACAGCAGGAAAATACGGAGGACTCTCATTCACGATATATATTTATTAACCTTTAAATTATTGTAAACGTAAATCTTTAATAGAGAAATTACTAAATCTTAACTTACTTACAATTTAAAAGTATCGGGGTAAATCGATACATATATGATAGAGAACATATTTTGAATTTTACAATGGTATTTCGCCTCGATGTTTTTTAGTTGCACCAGTAGATGACGCAATTCCCTTTCATAACATGCTTCTCTAGCCCGTTTATGTTTTAGCCATGTGGTGATTCACCATAACACAGCTGACACACACACGGTTGTACTTCTGTCTCAGTGGGGACTCTCATTGGCATAATGCATTCCCTAGCCCCTTACCCTAACCATACAAACTAAATGCTTAACCCTAATTATAACCCTAAAGTCTGAACCCTAAAATAGCCCTTTTAAACAAGCAAGGACCGGCCAAAATGTCCTCACTTTGTAGGGTCAATGCTTAAAGTGGTTCTCTGTAAGATGCAAGTACAGGAATACACACACAGAAGCACCCACGCACGCACGCACACAGGTTTGCACAACTACACTACCAGAGCTAATGCACAACTATTTATGCTGGAAAAGGTCCTAGGGAGGTAATGAAAGAAATGAGTATGCACGTACGCAGACACACAAGCACACACATTTGTACTTCTGTCTTAGTGAGGACACTTATTGGCATAGTGCATTCCCTGGCCCCTTTCCTTAACCTTAGCGAGCCAAACTAAATGCCTAGCCCTAAAACCCAGTTTTAAGCCTCAAATAGCCCTTTGAAGAAGAGAGGAAAGACCAAAATGTCCTCACTTTCCAAAAATGTCTCTAATGGGGCCTACGCTTAAAATTGTTCTCACCAAGATATAAACACAGGAACACACACAGGTTTGCACAACTAGTTATGCTGGAAAATTTCCTATAGAGGTAATGAAAGAAATGAGTATGGACACAAGCACACACACACACATTGTACTTATATCACTTTCGGGACACTCATAGATGAATGAATAAATAACCAAACCCAACTCCTTTATCCCTAAACCCAAGTGTCAACTCTAATAGCTCAGGGAACGAAGATGAGCCTAAAAAGTGAGACCTCATGCTCAAATTGGTCAGAATAAAGAGGTAAAGATTACTACACAAACACACTTTGCATGAGGCACACACTGAGAAATGCATACCGAGGACAGCAGTGCCTCAGGAGGAAGGGAGGGTCTGCATTCCAGTGTCCTTGAGCAAGATACTGAACCCCAGGTTGCCCCAGACAGCTCTGCTCACTGTGCGAATGGTGTTAGAAAGAAAAAGTGCATATAGAAGCGCTGTATGAATGTGTGTGTGCATGGGTGAACGTGGCTTGTCCTGTAAAAAGCTTTGCGTGGTTGAGTTTGGAAAAGCCTTATACAAATATAGTTGGTTTACCACTGCTGCAGGCCTGTGTTTGAATAATCCGCAATGATTTCTACACTTCCAAAGACCCACACTTCAAATTGTTTTGTTTTCGTTCAGGAGGCCATCAGAGGTTCAGTTGGGAATTGTGAGTCATTTTTCTGGTTTCCCTTTCATTCCAGCAGGCGTGGAACTGTTATGAGGATTGCCATGGAAAACCACAGAAATGGGGGACACCCCTTGCAAACTGGAACACGTCAAGTTATCCTGCAAAGGAAACTCCCATATACTCCAAAAAACAATACATGTCGTCCAAATGGTTGTTATGGAGTATGAAGATATGTTTCCAGAGGGAGGCACGCCTGCATATAAACAAAGATCTTCATATCCATGGAAACTTAGACGTAGTGAACTCACCACAGTGAAGAAATAGTGAGGGCAATTGACATAATGAGTCATGTCTGCAGAGGGACAACCTTTCACAATGGCACATCAAAATAAAAACATGTGAATGAAATCACAAACATGCAGCCTCTTCCTGCAAAGTGAATCAAATACAAAATAAAAATAATCTTTATTTAAAATTCCCAAAACCTTATATTAAACAGGATATATTTCTGTCATTTAAACGGAAAATGTTCTTAAAAGTATAAAGTACAACATTTATATCAATAAAATATATTACCATATATGTAATTTATTGCTTTTAAATATAGTTACAATGCTGATGTAAAATATCAACATAAATGTTAATAAATGAACAAATAATTAAATTATATTTTCTGTATAACTAAGCTATAAATGCTGGACATACATGAATGCAGTTATAAAGGTTTTGCACCAATCTGACTATTGCCTTTACAGACTAAATCAGTGTCATATTTTAAATTAAGCTTCGTTAAAACCCATTCATAAAAAGGCACCTTTCTTCATAGCTACAATTTCATGTGCAACATTGGCATTTCCCTTGACAACACCCTTTAACGTTTCCTTTCATTTCTGTTCTGAAAAGTTGGAAGCCGAATTAGGTAGTGTTACACAATGCCCTTTTGGGAGATGCAGACCAAGATAGCTGTAGTCACTCAATAACACATCATTGAAGATCTTTTAAATCTGAAATTGAATAATTAATAGTACAATAAGTTCCTTTTTGTATGGTCATCAATAGCAGGGTGCTCCTTTTTTATGGAGCTACTATGTAGATTCTTGTGAATCTACATAGCAGCTTCTGATGCATGTTGCAGTAGTCACATTATGATTTTTTGAGGTGATCCAGGGGGAATGTATTAATCCATATCTTTGTGCGGGCTTGACACTCATCCCAGTCGTACAGGGGGCGATACTGGAAGTAACGTTGGGCTTTGTCTGTGAGCACAGTGAAGGAGGTAGAAGCTATGGCGCATGTGAAACGGTTCAGCAGCGGTGTGTAGTTATAAACGGGGCTCAGTATCCAACGGAGCATGTCGTTCATCAGGGCCATGAACCAGATCACCAGGAACGGAATGTGGACTTTTCGGAAGTTAAACTCGGAGAGGAGGAGCATGTTGAAGTTCTCGTAGCTCTTGTAGGGTGAGTCATCGTAGCAGAAGAAAGCCTCACCTCCGACCGTCTGCGGGCGCTCCCTCAGGCCTCGGGCTGCAAGTACATGCATCCAGGCCACGTTGCCTAGCAACACATACAAATGGATAAATACCAGATTGAATCATCAAAGAAGTAACCTTTTAACTTGAGATAAATAGCAACAAAGATTAGAGTAGGACCCTAGTTGCTTCATATCTATGACAACATTACACTGATATTTTCCTATCTGTTCATCGATCTATATATTTTTAGGGTCTTATCTTGTTTATTGTTGTATTTGAGCAGATGCTTCACCTCCTTACAGAGATCTACAGAGTGTAATGTTCTAACAGTTAACCAGTATTCTAGATTCTTTGTATAATACATGTAGGGGCCAAACTACAGGTTGGCCCCTACATCTGTGTGTTTTGAGGCTGCTTAAAATATCAGCCACTGATACATGTTGGCTGATACTTGGGTCAAATGCAATAATGGGGAAGATGAGATTCAGTCATGATACCAAGACAGAACTCTGAGAGCTCACACCTCTGTCCGAATCATCAACACTGAAACAAGCATGCTGAGCCTGAACCAAAATGTCATCATGTCATCATCTCTTCTGCCAGTATTCAGTGTGTTCATATTGCGTCACGCCCAGATGACTGGATGATACTGTTCACGTAGACTTGTTATCACAACAAGAAATCTGGATCTGGCTCCTCCGACGGTGCATTCCATTCCATGTTGTACCATCTTTCTTTATTTTGATGTCATCATACTTTTACCTCACTGACTGGTTGTTGTTAATGCCTCAACTTGAGAGACCATCAGGTTTCTTATGTTTAATGTCATCTGAACTGCTCGTCAAAAGACTTCCTGTGACTTGCAGAGGAAATGGCTGCATGTACTTCTGCTTTTAGTCCTTGTCCTGAACATATGTCATGTGAGGCATTTATCAGTTTCTCCTCTGCTGAGTGGTACTACGTGCTTTCAGAACTATCAATAGATCACAAGTTGGTTTGACTTGTAACGCCCAGTCAAGGGTTTCTCAGACACGTCTCTAAAGTAGGGGTTATATATCAGTAAGTTCAGACTCACCTACATAGACTCGCCCATGTTCAGTACTCTCTGGGATGCCCCCGATAATGCGGCCCCAACAATTAATTCCCATTTTGTAGAAGTCTTTTATCAGCTGGTTCCCTTCGCCATAGATCCCCGTCGGCCTAAGGGAGCATGTGTGTAACAACTTTCCACCTTTCAGCTGGAAAGAAAGCAAAACTTGAAGTCAGTGGTAGGAATCGGACGGGGAGGTACACAGAACATGCACAATAACATGTCCACAATGTTAACTTCAGACTGTAATAAATTACCTCTATGCCATTAGCTTCAAGCACAATTTTGTCAGCCTTTGACTTGGACTTGGGGTAGGGCATAGAGTGGCCCACATTGTAAGGTGTATCTTCATTGCCCCTGAGAAAAATAAAAGTAAAACATTCAAAGGAAGTATGCAGGTGTTTATTTGAATTTGTCCTCTATGAGAGAGAAATGTGAGCATGAAAGATCAAGGGTGAGGAAGGAAAAAGATAGACTGAATCTGGTCTGAGCCACGTCTCCTCTTGCAGCTTTCCACTCAGTCTTTCCAGCCAGAGCAGACAAGGGTTAGTTCTTCTCCTCCGACACAGCCCCGTGATGTAATCAGGGAAGGAATTTGAAAATTGCTCTGGAGGTAAAGCTGCAGCTGTGTAAGTGCAAACACACACGCACTCACACACACTCACAAACAAACACACATTTTCACACACCATCAGAAAACAATGCCATGATCCCTTCACATGCAGGTAGAAGTTTTTAAGCCTCTTACTTTAAGCATTGATAAAACCCCTTTGCACCTTTTTGAATATCATTGGGTAACATAAACAAAGTCAATAAGTTTCTAATCTTCCAAATCTTGGGAATGACCTTGGCACAAATCTTATCTCTACCGGCGTCATACTTTCTATGATGGTGCGTTCCGGCCAATAAAAAGAGAGGATTCAAGAAGGTGAATAAAGAAGCACAAGACAAAGACCCAAAGCAAACCCGAAGGGAAAAACGATGAAAAAAATGATGACATTTCTTTAGGGCTACCTGATAAAGTGGTCTCCATTGAAGTTGGGACCAATAACTTCCATGCTGCTGGTGTAGACCAGACACTGAATGTCACACTCCACACAGGCATTGATGACATTCTCCGTTCCTGAGAAGAGAGATGGAGGATACTCAAATTGGAAAAACAAGACTTGAATATCATTGGGTAACATAAACAAAGTCAATAAGTTTCTAATCTTCCAAATCTTGGGAATGACCTTCGCACAGTCCGTTATCTTACATACACACATTATTTATATATAAAAAAATTGAAAGAAACTTCCATTTCAATGGAAGAGGAATCTTCAAGATTCAAAAAAGCATCTCAAACCATTAAGACATAGACATGTTAGCAGTGGTGTGTTTGAGCTAACTGCTAATATCTGCGTGCTAACATCTTGACAATGGCAATGCTAACTTTTAGATTAAAGCAAGAATAATGTCCAGCCTGTTTGACAAGATCAGATTGTAACCTCCATCAAGGAGGTAATGTCTTCACCACTTTCCATTTGATTGTTGGTTGTTTGTTTGTTTGTTTGTTTGTAAGCAAGATTATACAAAAACAACAGGACGGACCACTATGAAACTTGGAAGGATGCAGTACGTTTCTGGAGAGAACCAGTTCAATATTGGTGTGGAGCTTTTATTTTTTTTCTTCCCTTTTCTTTAAGAGGAATGAGAAGGACTGTTAGTGGCATAAAACTCAGACATATGCCCTCAATCAGAACACTGTTTTAATATTATAATCTGTAAATATGAGTAATATCCTCAGTTTGGATCTGACATGGAGATTCACATCAATAAAAAACACATTTTTAGTTTTAATAAAAGCATCTCATATCCTATATTTCCTTAAAAACACAGGTCACAGCCGGGGAATTCCAACAAATAAACAAAAGGAATTTCCTGAAAGGATAAGGGTGGAAATATTTTCTGTTTTTGTCATTGTTAAGTTCCATTTTACTTCCAAACCCCAAAAATTAAGCAATTCAACTATGGAGTGTTGTCTGAGCATCCAAAGCCTGAAACATCTTATTCCTTTCATTGTTTAAAAAAAAAAAAAACACACCAATGAAACAACATATTATACAGGACAACAAGTTTCATCCACATGAAAACAACCAAGATAATGTAATAGGGTTCATACACCACCCTACTTCCCAAAACACTCCAGAGAGCCAAACAAAAGTCCCTAGCAAAAGACCACTGTTCTTTTTTTATAAGATCTGATACCAACCAAAAAACCCAGCTGTTTAGGGGAATCACTGAGCCTTTTCAAACAATTAAACTTCTATGTGAACTGTTCTTGAAAACTCTGTCTCAAGGCAACAAATTGATGATGATTGAGATGTAGGAGATCACTGGAAGACTAACCTATAGTTGAAATCTTTCCAGATACCTATAACTTGATTTATTGGCTGAGCACCAACACCAGAGCATTAAAAATGTGTAATATGCCACTGACCTTGTATGGAAGTGACCATTGCCTTCATTGTTGTTTGGCAAATTACTAGTGTTTTAATTGGCACCACTAGTGGCTGCCAAAAAAATATCCAAATTCAGGTGAGTGTTTATGCCAAATGTGAAAGAATTCCTACACGGCGTTCCAGAGACTTCACTTTCACAAGATAAGAAAAATAAGCTTTTTGAGGCCACCGTGACCTTGATCTTCCTTTATCCACCAAAATCTAACCTGATCGTCCTTGTGTCCAAGTGAATATTTGTACCATATTGGAAGTAATCCCCTCAAGGCATTCTTGAGATATCACATTAAAAGGAACGGGCTTTTTCTCAGAGTGAAACTAATATACGTTAAACACATGGTTTTTAGTACTTAATTCTACTAATTTGCAGACTGTTGGTATGAGTGTTGTTGTTATGGTGGAAGTAGTTTTATTGCAGTCCGACGTCATATTTTGGGCAAATGATTCACAGCCTCATTAAATCACATAAGGTTTTTGTATGTTTGTTCAGACATCAATGAGTCAAAACCAAAACACCAGGTCACATACCCACCCAACCACACGCAAAAAACCACACCCACACCACAAATGACCAGTTTCACTAACAGGATATGACGCTTTTTTCCCCCCACAAGTCCTTGAAAAATCATCAAGGGCGTGGATTTCCTCTGAATTTATCCCTGCTTTCCACAGAAACAAAAAAAAAAAAACACACACACCCAGCCTCCCTTTCATCATCTTGTCTCACCTGTGACATTGACAGCATAGATTACGGTCTCTGGGACTCTGTGCCAGACATCCACGATACTGGCCATGTGGATGACGACGTCCACTCCCCGCGAGGCCTCCAACACGTTGCTGTAGTCTGTGATATCCCCTTGGATGGCCGTCACCTTTGTCCGCTCTGAGGGAAAAACAGGAAGACACAACTTCAAAATGTGGTACTGTATGTGACCCTGCATCATGACGTTTTCCCTCACAGCTCGACAAAGCATTTCAATACAAATGTCCCTCAGTAGAGCGCAGTGTTCCACCCAGGCCCAACAGTCCCCTTAAATTCAATAAACTCTTGATAACCTAAAGAATCCTCGGCAGGTTTTAAGCTCCATTTGTCATACAGCAGCTGAAAACACATAACTATTCCTCAAAAAATATTTTTAATCTGTAAAATCAATGTTTTTCTTTTATTTATAACGATTTTCCACACACTCATGGATATTAATCCCCTAAATTTGGCTGGTTTTATTCATCAAGATCCATTAACTATTGTGTAACAAATCTGCAGAAATGTCAAATACAACGCCCTGTCTGCCCTTTTTGGATCTGCATCAAATCTGTCAAGGTCCTTTGGACAAACATTTAAAACTATTGATGATATATATTAACTAATGATCCCAACCAAGTCCATAGTATTATGAAGCCTCCATTGTTGTTACAGTAAGAGCACACCCTTGTTTCAACAGTGATACTATTTCAAGTATCTGTGTAAACCTGGAAATATTACTACTACTACATAATACAAATCATATAACTGAGAAACGACTGAGAAACCTAATTAATCTTGTGCCTACAACATAAATGTATCTTTTTACATCAATCGCATATTAACTTGTGTGCACAAGATAATAACTTATGTAAATAAAAACCTTGTGTCAATTAAGGAGCTTCGTACACCTTATAAAAGCAAATAGCCAAGAAGGTAGTGAATTTCAGAATCCCCCACAATGTCAGAGAGATACACTACCTCCCTGGTAGACACAATATTGCAAAGTCCCGCCATGCCATCCCTGACACCACTTAAACTTGAGAGATCTCATGGTGTCTTGTTATCGCATATGGAGGTCATGTACCTGAGGTTTATCTGAGCTCTCATTCACTGTCCTTGAAATGCTGAAAGATAACGAATAGTTCCGTCATGCAAAACCACTTCTCAGAGTCAGAAGTCTCCTGAACTTTGCAATTCCATTGGAAACATTTACAAAGGATAGAATGGAAGATGTTTCCCTCCAGATGGAAACATAAACCATGTAAAAGCACACATTCAGTTTTGTCACTTTCCTGTGGGACGCCTTTAATGTGTGTTACTGACAGTGAACCTGAGCTGATCTGTCACCAGGTCAAAGTGCACTGCATCTACGACATAGCCCTGCACTCTGACAATGAATAATGGAAGCTGAACAAAGAATTTCCCACTGAGGGATGAGGCGTCCCTTGTTTTGAGACGCAGACGTCACACGAAAGCCGTTGTTGAATGTAATTTAATATTATGTAACTTAATACACACTTTTTCACCAGGAGAAAACACATTCCTTAGCTTTTGTTTCATTTATTGACTTTTCTCAGCGAATAAAGAAAGAACAGTCACAAATGGAAGTTCAACCACATCAAGTCACAACTCTGCTTCCAGCACACGCCTATAACATCATAAAATATATCCCCTCTCACAAAATGCTCCGGGGATGACAACATTGGCAAAGTATAGAATGAAAGGACAGCTGCATGAGGAAGTGCCTCAGAAAACGAGTTCAGATGTTATCTATGCAGAGTAACTGTGTGATTACACGGCATGTTAGGGAAATTAATATCATGAGGACTTGACATGTTATTTCAAATTCACATTAAAAACCTCACGTTCAAGCTGATGGTGAGAAACTAAAATCGTATTTTAAACAGAAACATTCTTCTTTACCTGAGCTCAGTCCGTTCAAACTGGGATCCACGTGTTTGTCGAACACCCGCACCTCCTCCAGGTTGTCCTCCTTCTCCAGCAGAATCCTCAGCAGGTGCCGGCCGAGGAACCCGCATCCCCCGGTGATGAGGTAGACGAGAGGCCGCTGAGTGTCGGACATTTTGCCGCTGAGCTGTGGAGCAGAGTCGGTGTCAGCTGCTATTTCTCCGGAGCTCTGTCTGCAGACTGTGAGCTGCGTTCCGCTCGGTTGCCTATATTGTGCCGGTTGGTTTACACCGGAAGGCGGAAGCGCTACACCGCCCCCTGTTACACAATTGTGCTGTTCCTATTGGCTGTAATTTTAAACTATATAAATGACATGTTTTATATGATGTAAGTGATCACATATGCATCCCATACTTTGTATTCCCCTTCTGTTGTCAGTTCAGTAAAGTTGGCAAGACATTCACAGATTCGGACTTCCCGGATCAATAAGTCATAAGCGAGACGTTGTTAAAGCACAAACGCTGCATAATTCCCACCGTAGTAATGTGGACAACGGACTACAGGCGAGTTTTCATCAATGTGACTCGTCCTCCGTGATGGACACATAACATTGGTGTCTATGTACATGTTGCTGAGAAACGAGTCCGCAGGGACCGTCTACATAGTGCAACACCGAAAAGAGATATTACAAAAATATTTAATAACCTCACTGCTCACCAAAATCATGTCACAGGTCCAGCGAGTCCTGCTGACTATGCTACACTAGAAAGTTAAAAAAAAAAAGTAATTTATCATAATTTTGGGAAATATGTTTTATGAAGATTATTCAATAGCTTCACTGTAATACTGTACATTTTCACCAAAATCACATCTTAGGTCCAGGGCGTCCTGCTGGCTGTGCTACGGAACTAAGTTTGAGGAAAAGCGATTGAGCATAATTTTGGGAAATATTTATAATGAAAATTATTCAATAACTTCGGTCTAATACTGTATATTCTCACCAAAATCATGTCACAGATCAAGGGTCTCCTGCTGGCTCTGCTACTGTACTAAGTTTGGGAAAATGTGGTTTGTAGAATTTTGTGAAATATTTTGTGAAATGTATTTATTTAAATATCTGTTGTCCTGGAGTTTCCCCGATTTTTCACCTCCCATTATTAAATTTCCCAATCTGCCCATCCCACTACAAGCACACAAGCAGACAGAGAGAGAGAGAAAGAGAGGGTTGGGGGGGGCTATGAAGACCATCATCATTTACTCCCGAACCCCTACATTGAACGGGTTATACAACAGGAGAAGTTTTCAATCAAACCTGTGTTTGTAGTCTGTCGTGAACAGGGCTGTTACTGGGCGTTAGAGAAAACAAATGTTTCTCTTACATTCATCACTTTTCCTGCCAGATTTAAGTCGAAATGTCCAAAGAAAATGTTGACATCAAAGTCAAACTGTAATGGAGACATTTTCTTTATTTAACATTTTGAGATTAAAGTCGAAATTAAATATATCAAAGGAGAAGTTTTCATATAAAGAATTTTTTGTAAAAATTGCTTTGATTCTAAGTATAAAGTATGTCTAAGAATGAAGTCCATATCTTTCCCAACCTGGCAACCCAACATTCTTCACGTTGATGGATTTTAGCTGATCTATAAACTCAGTGATTCATTATTCATTGAGCCCCTGTGTTTTGGTAAATTGCCACTGATAACTGCCAAGCTGTTAACTCGTGTGAAATATAGTATTGTGGTGAAGAAATAAACAAATCATTTGACATGGTTCCAACATTACATATAAGTATCACATATTGGGACTTCAGGATTTGTAAGTTTGTTTCTTTTGTTTCTAACTTTGTATCTCCATCTTGTTGTGATGACACTAATCCAATTTGAAGTTGAAGCTGATGTAAGCCCTGGGACAAGTACCTCAAAGTAAAAATGTGGAATATGGCCATAATGGCCACTAAATGCAAAATAGCAGGCTTCCTGTGGCGTTTTTCTAATTGCACTGAGATACTTTTTTGTTTGTCTGGTCATGATACACCTGTGTATCGATTTTTGTGAAGATTGGTAAATGTGAACACGTTCCAGCCACGTTCCAGCCATTTTGCGACGCCCATTGAAAATCCCTTCAGAATACGTACATTTTCACCACTTTCACCTAACTTTCTGCAAATTTTGGTAAGAATTTGAGCATGTTAAAGCCCTCAAAAAGCCAATTCATTTGCCTGAATAATAATAATAATCCTTACAATTTCAATAGGGCTTCACTTACTGACTTTTGATGTCAGTGCTCGGGCCCTAATAATCCTTACAATTTCAATAGGGCCTCAGCTGTTAGTGCCTGTCAGTGCTCGAGCCCTAATGACACCTCTAACAACAAGGAAACTGTGGTGTTAGTTACAGAACGATGGTTTGTACCGTCACCACACGCAGACAGGCAATATCCTTCCATTTCCAGTATAAGCCGGCCTTGCTCCTACCCAGAGGAAGATGATGAATAACATTTCCTGCATATAAGTATTATGTGTCTTTTCCCGTTTAAATTCTGATATGGTGTGCATCTGATTTTTTTTGTATCTTAATAGAATAACAGCACAATGGCTTTGCAGAGACATGAGATTTTGTAACTCGGGCCACCATCATCTTATGAAATCAAAGTTTTCAAATGCTTCCTCTGACGCTCTTAAAAAAAAGTTGCAGGTGCATAGATTTCCACAACTTCCTGTTGACTCTACCAGCTAGGTATCTGTACACTGTGTAGCTGGAATCATAGTGTACATGCTACATGTACATGTAATACACGAAAGCATCCTTGAGACACACTTATAATTGTCAACATAACCTTAAACCTCTACTTCTAACAGCAGGACACCGAAAATCATTTTAGAAAAAAAAGCAGGTTTCATTTATTTAAAAAATATTTTAATGCACCATTAATAAAGGGTCCAACGCATTAATACAAGAGAAATATTGCAAATAATATTAAAATAATCATCAAATTAAAAGGAAAAACAATAAAAAATAAATGAATGGAAGGTATGAACATATTTCCTCCTCATGGAGAGAGGAAAAGGAACAACATATTTACAGCTTGGAATCAGTGTGTTTCTACGAGAAACAAACACCTCTACAATATTTACAAGATCTTATTTGATTTTTTTCCCTCTCGTCTTTTCATCCTGTAGTAGAGAGGGTTGGTTTGTACTGAAAGGCTTCCTTAACAACAAGAAATATCTTACACATTTTCATGTTTGGGCGGGAACAAAACAAAGAGTTTTCTGCTAGTTAAGAGTTAAACTTTGGACGGCCATATCCATTTGAAAAACAAGAGACGCAACAAGGGGGCCAGAGGTCAGTGGGCCTTCAGCATCACAAACCAGCTGAGGCTCATTATTCCTACAGGCACAGTTTGCTACCACCAGTCCACACTGCAAACAGATGGTAAGCGGGACATTTGTTTGCCTTAAGCTGATAAAGCTCATCAGTTGGATGTTTTTTTCTATACTACACTCAAATAAAAGAGTTACTAATGAATTCTGGAAAGGGGGGGAAAAAGAGAAACTAAACCTTTAAAGTGACCTGATCTAAAATGTGCCTTTTAAAAACATCTGTCGCACACACAGTGACTCAAGTCAAACAGCAGAAAATGTTTATACCCTCTCGAAATAAAAACAGCTGCTGGTTAAAAGAGAACATAAGGATGCAATGGAACAAACAGGTCAACACAGACAGACAGAGACAGACAAAGATCCTACAAAACAAATACTTGACTCCTTACAAGATTTTGCAGTTGATGGAGCGCAAACTTGGGGAAGAACCAGAAAACAAACAAAAAAAAGACAGGCCAATTTTGGTTGTGCTGATCCTGCAGACGAAATTCAGCAGCGTCGTAAAAATAACACACTTTGAGCTCGAACTTAACTCACATATGTTCACGTCTGGTTAAAAACAGTAGTTGAAAGGACTTTACTCTCCAGACAGGAGGTTGTGGCAAACCAGGAGAGTAACGCACAGTGAAGAAGGGAAGCAACAGTTTTATAGGGCTGGTGAATCACAAGCCACTTGGTACACTGAAGCTTATTTCACTGTAAGATTCTTACAGCCAATGCAACTAAATAACAAGACCATTAATAACAATGATAATAATATCATCATATCGTGAAATAACATAAGAAAAAAGCTTCGAAACAAATCTTCACACTTGGAAATCTTGCATAACTGAAGACCAAATTGATTGAAGTTTGTCGTCTGAAAAACCCTGAATTTGTTGGATATTCCTGTGCGTTTGTATGCGGATCTGTGGGGGTGGCGGGTCAGTGGGTGCAGGGAGGGATTTAACACTGGAAGCGTGATCCCAGGCTGTAGAATACGTGAGCTGACCAAGTCATAAAATACTGGTATTTTTTTTTTTACAGTTTTCATTGTCTTCCTGCAATCCTGCTTCCTGGACATTGGCATGGAAATAAATAGGCCCTTCGGGCCTGGCTGCGGGGAACATATTACCCAATGAAGTCAACAATACTGCCACAGAATAACTCATGCTGAAGCAGAGGCCCTCTCGAAGTATTCACATGCCTGGTTGCACAACCCTGCCACACACTGGTCTGTGAAACTGCCAAGTGAATTTAAAATATACGTGAAAAGTGCAAGTGTGTGCGTCTCTGTTTCCTGGGTATTGTGAGGGCTGCTGCAAGGCCATCCGGAGGAGCGGCTGGGCGACACCTGAGGGTGGCTTTTTTTTCTATGCACAGTCTGAGGAGGGCAAACCATGGGGAGGGTGGGTTTCCATGTTTGGCTGGCCATTGGCGAGTGAGGGAGAGAAATGCGTCCACTAGTTGAGTGTCCCACGGCAGTTCTCTGTTCCACACAGGCAAGGGATCTTGTTGTCCTCCAGGGGGAATTTATAGTCGTAGGTGATTTCTTCGTTGACGGCGATGGCCTGCTTCGAGTAGATCACAATCTTTTTCTGAGACTCTATGGTGATGACCTTGGCGTAGCAGCTTGGCTAGAAGAACAAAAGATGAGATACGGATCAGCCACAGCTCTACAAATAAAGCTTAATAAATCTAAAACATGAGTGAGGACGTTCAGACTCACAGTGCAGCAGTGGTTGATGAATCGTGCCAGGTTGCCACACTTGGTGGCGTCTATAATTGTGTCGTGGTCCACTCTGAACAAGTAGCTGCTCCCGATGCCCTGCTGTGCGTACCGCTTCTCTCTATTGTCAGCAACCATCTGGACACACACGAATTTGCTCACTGATCCCATTTCAACTCTGAGTAACATTGCATTAACAAAGCTTTACACTATAATGCATTAATAATAATTCAGTATTATTTAATGTTGACGCTAGAAATGAAACATTTTGGGAGGTTGTACCTGTCGGATGTTCTGACCCACATACTCAATGACCATCTCATCAGCAGCAATGGGCTCCATGGCGAACAGGCCCCACTCATGGATCCTGCTGCGTCCAAAACGAAGCCTCTTTTTGCGGAACTGCACGAGAAGAAAAACAGAGCCACTGTAACAATGGTCTTGGCAGATTTATAAGATTCTTGAAGGAAGAGCTTTCAGATAATCAGATAAATTCTACGTTCCAGACAGACATGTGAGAATCTTCACTGAGCATGATTGTAGCATCTCTATCAGAGAGAATAACCAAGTAATATCAAGGAAGAGAGACCATTTTTTTAAACTCAAACTAAAAGGTTGGTTCCTCTAAAGAATAAAAAAAACTATTTGGTTTACAATCAAACTTTAAGTCCTTCTGAATAATAATTCAATAGTATTTTACAGTACAAGTAAGCAGAAAAGGCTACTTTGAGTATCCAGGCTTTGGTAATCCACAGTTTGCAAGTATGTTCTAAGTCAGTATTTATTACAGTTCCAGTGCCAAACAGCAAACACCCAAGTATCCATCTTCAGGGGGGTTATTTTAAAGGGGATGTTCCATTAAGATTACTTCACCGTTTTCGGAGTGCACAGTTGCCAAAGCCAGAGGTTTTTATCACCTGCTCTCAGTAATTATGTTTGTCAGTGTCTTGTCTGAACCCTAATTTCAGTTAAGTACTTTAAGTAGGATGTAAATACACTGCAAGTGGCAGCCTAATGCAGGGACAGGAACTTTATTTCTCTGAGGCATTTTTTTAGCAACTTAAGTTTATTCCAAAGCTGTGGGAAGATTTCTTCTTTCTAAAGGGGTTTATTAGGAAAATGTTGAATATCAAGATAATTATTGTAAACAAAAAAAGGGTTATGTGTAAAGAATAATGGCACACTATAATGCACAATAGTTTCAAACACTGTATGACGTGCATGTGACTGACTTCATGAGGAAACGCAGGTGTACCTTGAGCTGGTTGAGCTTCAGCAGGTCAGAGTCCATGACAGCTGTGGTGCCGATGGCTGTGAGGAGGCGTCGCTGCTCTGAGCGTCTCTCTGACAGCACCCGGTTAACACCCTGAAGGGAAACAAAACAAGGAAGAGACTTACAAATGAGCCTATGACCCATAATCATGTTATCAACTGGCCTTGGACTGGAGGAGAATGAACCAACATAGCACTGAACGTTCACTCTGTGTGGGTAAGGGTTATTTTGAAACCAGTGACAGACAATGTAGACAGGACTGAGTAGAAAGAGGAAGAACCGAGGGAAGTTTCTCTTCTGTGTCTGCTATTATGATAGACTAAATTTATGTACAATAGACACTAACTACAAATGCAGAATACGAACACTTATTTCTCTGTCTTTCTATATGATATCAGCAAGTATCTCAAGTTTTTTACATATCAAACCTTGTAAGAAAAACATCTTGAAATCAACAGTCAATAGACAAAAGGAAGATTAGTTTAAGTAAACACAGTACAAGCCATTCACACCAAATATGAGGTAACCTTTCCTTTTTCATATCACAATTTCAAAACAACACAAGCGCCAGTTGACATTTTACTCTTTAAAAAATGTTTTTAATGAATTATACTCCTATTTCCTGAAGAGATCAAAAACACTTATAAATTTAACTTTCTAACAACTATTATGTGTAGATGTCGAGCTGATGGCAGTTACAGCCCATGACTCATTCCTTGTAGTTAATAATAAAAACTTAGGGAATACAACTTTTTGCTTCTGTCACTAGTAGTTAGGGACCTTGTTGCAGCCTTAGCAATGTTTCTTTTGATAACAAAAAGCATATGGATTGAGTTACACAAGAACAGTGTCTTAGCTTAAAACATTTAAGCTGTGCCCTGGGGTAGGACGGTTGAAGCTCGCAAAGACAACAGAGTCACAGAAGGTATGTCAACACTTAAATATTTGAGCAGCAAACAAATTGGTCAACCGCAGTCAACAACAGTGCATTACATCTTCTCTTGGTTTTCAGCTTTAAAAAAAAGTTGAGATGGCGTTATGTGAGCTGAGTGCTGAGACAATGACCTGAAAGCAGAATGTGACGATTAAAGTTGACAATGGTCAACCTGAAAAGCTGTACAATTAAAAGACACTTATTAGCAACGGACCACCTGAATCAACCTGGTTATGAGGTCTGTTCTTTTGTTCAAGCAGAAATGTTATTTGTTACTTGAATGTTGCTGTAACCACAACAAGCCTGCAAATCTGTATGTGAGACCAACAATGTCTGAATCAATCAACTGGTCAATCAACAGATGTTAACCTGCAATCCCCCTGGTGTAAAGTCTGTGTGATGCCCTATTGAGCTGATGTGTAAAAAGAGCAGCTCACTGTCAGAATTCACAGTGAGCAAGTTTGTTGATGATAATTATTTTCTGCCTCCTGCGCGCTCGACTCAGGCGCCACTGTCCAAGTAACACTGTACCTTTAAAATAACATCACAACAATAAGTCACCGGTTATAACAAATCTTGTGTGTTTGCCTTGACTATGGAAGCACATGCTTTTTTTCCATGACGACAGTGAGACACAGCACGAAGCCAGAATGGGTCAGATGCAGTCATGCATAGCAACCAAACACATTTCACCTAAATATCAGTTCCTAGTTTTCCTAACAGCACACCTGCAGTGTGTGAAAAAAACTGTCGTATGTAAAAATCTATAATGAATGAATAATATATGGCTCATTGACGTGGCGCCTATATTTTCTGTCAGACTGCCTTTTCCTCCTGTTAAAAAAAGGGTTTAAATACATAAAGAAATACCATATATATGTAGTACCTCTCCCTTATATGTACACACTTTCAATTTGCAAAAACCATTAGTTATTTCAATGTTGTCACAGCTGGTATGTAGTAGTTCCACATTTGAATATCATGTGGTATGACCTCAAACAAACTATGAATTTTAAGTTATTTCTAAAAATACATATTTTGATTATAAATTTCATAGTGACCTTTTGTGCTGACCTAGTTTTTTTTATTTATTTAGGTGACCAATTCTGTGGATGTAAATTGAACTAGAAAATATCATGTGGTGTGACCATTGCAGAGTGTTTTACATGATAGATATATCTCCTAGATTGGGAGTCTTTTATATTCAATTAATGATTTATATACATAAAGTACTTTATTTAAGTATTATTTGGAAAATATTTCTATGCAATTAGAGTATTTTTCATATCATATGGTGTGACCTATAATACTATGACCTGAATTAAATTTAAAGTAAAATATACAATTTCTGTGGCTGAAATATGAATCACTGATACATTATGCGTAAATGAATGGTATATCAATTTTATGCACTTTACCTGGAAAATAAGTGTTAGTAGTTTACTACATTTAATAAGGGGACGTTGACATTATAGAACACAAATATTAGATAATTATTTAGAAAAACTCAAAAGAAATGCAACTACTTTTTTTTACTAATGACTGTATATTATTGAGAAGTTGCCAAAAGAATTTAAGCATATAAAGGAAATTAATTCATTTAAGAATGTTGAAAATCCTTATACATTGACCCATATATGTGGCTGTCAGAAAAAAATGTTTTTTTAGAAACTAAGAACTAAATGCCCAACTGAATGAATCGTGGCCTGATGGTCCAAACTAAGGAACTGTTATCTTGATGTCATCAGAAGATCCTGACCTTTGGCTTAGAAACCCGAACCTAAACCAGAGGGAGAGGAAGGAGCCGAATGTATAAAGAGAAACAACAGCTTTCCAGGATGTCTGGGTCCGAATTATTTCCTTTACTTATTTTAAACTGTGCTGTTTATCATTGAAATGCATTAGCAGGAAGGAATAGCGTCAAGGCTCAGAAAGATTTAGCTTGTCCTTGGCACAGACCCCAAAAAACTGTTTTCAGATAAGGTCAAGGCGACAGGTTTGGTTTTATACATTTTTGGACATAAAAAAAAAATATGTTTATGTGCACTAGCTCTCATGCAAACATAACATCTGTCCGACATATGTCTGGAAAAACGAGTTACATCCATCCGTTCACGTCAACTTCAATACAAAAGGAATTGCACACCAACTGATTTCAGCTTTTGCCGTTAAATTTAGCCAAACAGGGTTTTAGCTTTTAGTTTTCAATGATACGTGACATTTTGTTTTCTTACACCATTTTTTTGCTGAGATGCTTAAAAAAACAGGACCTGAGACTATCATTTCCTTCCCAAATTAAGATAATGCAACTGTGGATTTCTTTTCAATCTTTATTCAATAGTGTGGTTCTTCAGTTTGAGAGCAGGGCTTATTGATTTCATTTTCAGATTTTGGAATCCTCTCACTCACCTGCGACCCTGCGCTTGCAATAAAATAGTCCCTGCCTCTACTTAGATTTGCTCTGCTTGTCCTCAAACTGTGCACTTCTGTTGCTTGGACATATTTCCTGTACTCCAGCTTCAGCTCTTCTCTTCGCACTCACACTGCTTCCGCTCCTGGATTACTTTGCACAACAAGTCAAAAGTCCCCCATCAATAGAATGCCAGGTGCAGTGTTGATGAAATTATACTGTCCTTGTTGTGGGTGCATTAGCTTTGTTGTCTGACTTAGAAGCTGTAATAATAAAACTGTGGAGGGCAGGAGTGCATGCACCTCTCGTATGAGACTCAAAAAAACCGCAATACAACATTTTTTTATTTACTTAATTAATGGATCTTTAAGCTGCTTCGTGTTTAAACCATTTCAAAAATATAAACGATGAGTGGGAGCCAGATCTGAATGGGGACTACAAAAAGTAGAATACTAGCAAATTGCAGGAAATATGGTCAGAACTCCAGGTCCTTTCCTGAGTTATAGCATTGATTAATGGCAAGAAAAGTGTTTGATCACTATTTAAATTTGTATTGTTTTTCGCCATTATAAAATGTCCCCATTATATCCTATTGGACATTTGTGTGAAATTCTATCATAATTACAGTAAATTCAAAGTGACCTTTGACTCCCCTAAATCTATTGGTTCAGTGTTAAATTCAACTTTGGCAAATATGAAGCATTAACTGGATGTGTTTCTGAGATATTGTCTTCAAAACTGGGAGAGACAGAGCGGAAAACAGCATTCCTCCAACCACAGCTGTCGCCAATGTGGCGGCATTATGAGCTTCAACCAATACTAACTGTTTCGTATCATTTAATTTGTGTGAATCCTTTGGACTCGTCACGACTATAAGCAAAGATATAAATCTTTGTGCTGATCAACTATTTAGAAAAACCACATCACATCCAACAACTTCCATTTGGAAATCCTCATTTACCACCTTGAATCCAAAATCTCAAATTACAAGTTATCTGAGCCAAATGACTGAGGACCAACTCTGAGACTCCAATGGGCTATTATCAAGCGCCAAGTTCCCCATCTGTAATTATCATTCTCAGCAGCCACCAGATCTCCTAAAGCTGGTTTACAGAGCCAGCTTGGGACCGAAGAGTAGAATTCTTTCCACTGCTTGGCCTCGAATCCTGTTGGGAATTTCTTGTGAATTCTGACTCATTTCCACAGAATTTCCGGAATAACCGGTTAACCTTGACTGCCGGCTGAGCCAGCGCTTCCAGTGTTATCAATATTAATGCTGAACATTATCTCAAGAATGTCCAAAGCTCAGTCTGATGCTCGATGAAAAATCCCTGATATGAGACAGACTGCCCAAACTCACAAAACGAGACAGTATTTATTTCCACATGGAAAGTCTGGCAGAATTTTGGGAAGTATTAAGATTTATTTTTACTTAGTTTCTCAATTTGATTAAATCCATATGATAGATATAAAGAGTAATTTTAAAATGAATTTGTTCAAATCTTTGGATAACTGCAGACTTTAAAATTTGTTGCTATACATTTCAATTGAACAGAAACATGGTGCGGATAAATACAGATGTTTGTTAAATACTGTAGAGAGAAAGACAATGAAATTGGGCAGAGGCCTACCATGATGTCAACGTTCTCCACTTCCCGTATGACCTGCTCAGGCAGATCCAGGTCCAGATACACGTCCTTCTCCTTGCGGCTGATGGCGTAGTAGCCCTCGCTCCTGGCACAACCAGTAACATGCTCACGAAGCTGCCCATCCGTGGTCTTCTTCTTACGCCGAGGGTTCGGCAAATTGGTTAGTGCAGCTCAAGGTCAAGGGCATTAAAAGGTTACCACACAATGAAAATGTAGACTTTACAAACTTTCTCGATTTAAAAACCCAAAGGTTTATTTTAATTCAGAAGGTAGTCATTGAAAAGGATATTGGTGTGGCCGACCCAGTGAGTATCATTGAGCCAGTCAGAGCTGTGGTTGTCCTGGAGCAGCTTCTCATAAGTCTTCTTCAGCAGCATCAGGTCTTCACCATCCAGCCCAGAGTTCCAGATGTCGTACAGGATGGTCATCTGCTCAAACTCACTGCGGTTGTCATACTTCATGGCTAGGGGCTCAGGGGCTGGAACAGGTTTCTGCCAACGCTGGGACGTCGTTATGCCCGCCTCCTGCAGAAAGAGGCGTTCGCTCTTCCTCACCTCTTCAACCACATCGTCCTCCGTGTCTGTGCTGGACAGCTCCCCAGACTCAAGCTCCTCCACGTCCACATCTTCCTCGGAGTCCTGAGCAGAGGAAGTGGAATATTATTGACAGCAGGGGGAACACAACTATCATCCAGTACCTGTCCGTGTTCACATATAATCCTGGTTCAAACTAAAGCAACCAAACAACTCTCAATGGTGGCCTTGCAGTCACCGCTCAGTTGAAGATGTCACATGACTACTGGACAGTTTCAGTCCCTAAAAATAGTAGAGACAATGGCTTAATATTTTAAAGTAGGTTCATTTCATTTTTACAGACTTGCCTACATGTATGTGTACATGATGGATAGTTACACATGTATAAAGTTTCATGAGAAAACAAGCACAATCCACAATCTGCTATCTCAATTGAACCCTAAGGATCGATAGAAAGTAATCAATCATAAAACAGACATCAACAGAGAACCTGACAGACATTCATCATTGATTCAATCTCTATCCTTATCTTGTCCTCTTGAGGGTTGAGGGTAAGTGAGGGTTGTACACCCGGCCTGGACAGACCATCACATGGCCAGCATACATACACAATCAACCAATTGTACTCACATCGACAGTCAATTTAAACTTTAGAGTCTCCAATCAACGTAACTCAATATGCAGGACTGTGGGAGCGTCCGAAGAGAAGACCAATGAAGACCAGAGAAGACCAATGCCAACGGGGGGGAGAACAAGCAAACTCGACAGAAAAATACCTTAGCTGAGCCTGGAGGGACAACATTGCTAAACGGCAGCCCACTGTGCTAGCTGGCAGACAGCTTTAACTAAATATCCTTGTTACCTTTTTAACTTTAAAAATCAAATCTAGTTAAGCAGCATGTTTGTATTTCCACTGATTAAGCCAAATGATTTATTTGAAGATATTAGAGCCTTGGGATGGACCTCATTGAGAGTTTAATAGTACTGTTATTGCTACTTCTCATCGATCAGTCATTTTCACAAAACAAATGGTAAATCAATTAATAGAGTTTCAGTACTTATCTCTGTATGGTCATATGTGCATGCACAGGACAAATCTAGAGAATAAATCATTTCCTTACCTGAGGGTTAAGCCCCAAAAACTTTAAATACTTTCTAAAATCTGAAACGTCAGATGCTTTTGCAGCATGTTGTTGGACACACGATTAAAAGATGCAGAAACATTTATAGGAATGAACCAGAATAAACAGAATTCCCACACACCTCTGGCTTCCGCTTCTTCAGTTTCTTGCCCGGGTGCTCCTGTTTTTTTGTATGATGAACATCAAGGTTTTCTTTGTCTTTTCTTCTTCTCTTTTTGCTCTCCTCCTTTTCATGTTCTAAACCCTTACCGACCATGCTCTTCTTCTTTGATGATGGAGGGACAGCTGCAGCCTGGCCAACATCCTCAGAATCAAAAGGCACTCCAATTGCAGACAAGTATTCTCCTGTATCTCCCCTTGATGGTAGCGCCTCTCCAATGACCTCCTCAGGGGCCTCAAGCACCCCAGAAATGGTGTTGAGGTCTGCTGGGAGCAAGACAGAAGAGTCTTGTCTGGTGGAAGTCCTTTTGGTGCTGGGTGGTGCTGTGAGAACAGGGGGTTTGCAGTAGTTGTGCTCCGTGAGGACAATCACACCCTCTGGGTTCATAACCAGTGCCAGTGACTCTGGGGAGAAGAGATCCTCTTCCATCTTCTGCTCCTCTGCCTCGTCAGACGTCTCTGTCTCCTCTGAGTCCCCAGCATCAGGGTCCATTTTCAAGGCTACATCAGCCAACACAGACAGATCAGTGGCTGAAGCTGAAGCCAGCTGCAGGAGGCTTGATGCCCCAAGCTGCTCTCTGAGTCTTAACTTCTGCTCACTTTCTTCCTCATCCTCATCTTCCTCTCTGAGGGAGTGACAGGATGAAGCAGACAAGCTGGGTGTCCGAGTTCTGGCTCTGGACCGTTTATTAACAGTAGGCAGTGGAGGAGCCTCCTCAAAGGCCATCCTGCACATAGACGCGTGATCTTGTGGCAGGTTCTGCACAGTGCGGCACACCATAAGAGGAGGTGCAGGAGATTTGGGGGAGTCTTTGCCTGCACCACGTTTGCCAGGGGATTTGACAGGGGTGGTCTGGGGAGAAACAGGGGGTCCCTTTTTGGATTCATCAGAGTCTTGAGTTCGTCCAGGTGGGGGCACAATGAGGGCGTTGCCTTCACCTGGTTTTGAGGCAAAGGGGAGAAGCTGGATGCCTTGGGAGGGACGAGTTGAGGTGGTTGCTGCAGCAGATATGTGTAAGTCTGGGAGTCTCCCAGGAGAAAGGAGGGGAGACTCACCGGCCATTTGTGAGGGAGATGGAGATAATGTTGCAGTTGGCAGCTGAATTTTGCTGTCGTTCTCGTCTGTGGAGAACGAGACTGTTTTCCTGCGTTTCTTGAGAGGGGGCAGAAGAACAACGGGGGACGAAGGACGCGGGTATGGTGGGGATGGAGGCCGTTTGGTAGGTGCTGCTGTTGTATCTGTTTTGCTGTTCTTGGCTTCACCTGAGAGAAGTATTTAAAGACAAGAGAAATATTAAAAACAAAAACTATGCATAGCTTTTCAAAGTATTGTTAGTCCGTGCTATTTTTTTTACAAGCAGCCGATTTTGTCTGCTTGTAAAAAAAACAATTGAGGCAAACTATTCTTTTATAAGGAGGTTATGTTTCGCCTCGGTTTGTTCACTTGTTTTTGTGTCTGTTATTTACCAGGATTACCACAAAACTTGTTGTAAAAAACACAGTATGGGTTAGGGAAAACTCATTAATTTTGCAGATCCAGGAATTTGTTTGTTTCTTTAAAGTTGTGAGCTCCTTGTTTTTAAAAAAATGTAGGGGCCTGATATTGAAGAGTTTTTGCAATTTGGTGCAGATCCAAACATACATCTTGATCAAGTGAATTTAAGTGTGGTTTCATAAGGGGACTGTTTGCATTGAGGGAGGTGTCCACACTATTGAGAGCCATTCTAGTTCCATTTGTGTATGTTGATGAGCAGTTCTGACAAACCTGTTTTTAGTTCTGCCTTTGAAACTGCAGCTGCGTTATTTTGCCTGAGGAAAAATGTAAAAAAATTATTGGATACAGCAATGACAAAATCATGAAAAGTACAACTTTGAAGAATGTTATACTTGCAAATAAAATATTTCTTAGACTTTATACCTGTAATCTTCTTTCTCTGTTGTGCTGTCTATGGTCGACTCATCCATGGTGTCTGGTCCTTCACTATCAGGCCGCTCTCCTTCCTCATCCTCAGAAGAAGATGAGGATGCAGAAGAGGAAGACCCATCAGAGGACGAGGAGAGGCTCTCATCATCACTGTCAGCGCTAAGGCCATCATCTAAAAATAAATAAATATGAAATTTTGCTTGAGATAAACAACACAGCTGATGAAAACATAATAATGAGATTACTGGTTGTGATTTACCATCAGACTCCTTTTCGCTTCCGTCTTCTTCCTCATCCTCCTGCACATAGAAGAAAGGTTGTAGTTACAACATTAAAAGCTTACAGTGAAATGCTGCCATCTAGCGAACAGAGAGAGGAAGTAACATGATTCAAATCAAACATGTTAAAATCAAATTGAATAAAAAAAATTTTATTATTTACTTGTGTGCCATTTGGATCAACCAGAGATATTAATGTAAATATGGTTACATATGTGTTTCTGTATTTTGATGGGTTTGCTTTAAAAAAAAAAAACAGACTGAATAACCCCCCCCCCACACACCTTTTCGGTCGAGGAGCCATCCGACGTCTCCTCTCCCTCGCTGTCAAGCTCCCATGGTTTACGATTCCTTGGCTTCGTTTTCCTCCTCTTGTTGTCCCTTTCAGCTGCATGCCTGTCCGCCTCTGGCATTCTCCCATCAGCAGCTGGAAACAACAGTGTCAGAGTTATATGCAGCAGGCATATTAATCTTAACGCTCTTTTAAAAACTTTCAACGTTAGCTCAGCAAACCTTCGTCATCCTCGTCTGGTGGGGTCGAAGGTCGTGGCCTTTTCATGTCTCCTTCTTCGAGCTCCAGAGGTTCTTTCCTCTTCACCTGCACATTTGGATACAAACAATATTCATATCAATGTTTCCCTAGAATAACAGACTGTTGCTCATTACAGCAGTTTGATAATAAACAAAAAAGTTTTTGACACTTTTCATAACACAAAAAAACCCCTCTATTTTGTGCATTGTATTTATTGACTTTCCCCTCTTTGCCTCCCCCCCTGTTTCTTACTATCTACCCGTGTGTCATAGTTGCACAAAGAGAAATCAGGAGCCTGCTTGACCATCCAACAGCTATAAAGCTTTTTTCATCCTCAAAAAGCAGACACATATAAGCACAACACCAGTAGGTTCCACTGCAGCTGTGGGCATTCCGACGATGGGCATTCAATTCTCAGAGGGAAAGACAAAACTCTGCATGACACGGGTCGTCTCTATATCATTAAGGATGTGTTTGAGGGCTAGGCTAAAGCTCACCGGCCACTCATAATAATAAGCTCTTGTAAAGCCAACAAGTCCTGAGTTTCAACTCTTATTTGACCACTACAATACAGTCCTCTGTTGACACTGCTTAAACTGACAGGAGTCTTGTGTTTTTTGTTGAACAAATATGTATCTACAGAAGTTGCTTCTTCTACTCAGCGAACTTAGCCTCTGTATGGTGATCCAATTTCTGCAAGGCATTTTAGTTCTTACATCTTTATTATTATCTATAATAATATCATATATTACTCTATAACCCTTCATGAGTCTGGCCCTCAAGAAAGAACCTCTGGGCTTAAGAGAAACAATTGAATTTTTGACAGTTTCACTTACTGTAGCTCTGATGCTATTCTTACCAATAGCACAATGCTGCAGACCAATGAGCTGCTTAAAATAAGGCATGGCCTTATTTATGACAGGTAAATTACTGGCTGTCGGGCGAGTGACTTAAATAAGCGAGGGATCAGTCGAGGAAATCCACCGCAGTGTTGAGCGCATGCTTCAATGAGAGCGATACAACTCGGAGGTACAAAGATCTCATCTTTGTGGAAATAGTGCCAAAACTTAAATTTGTTATTTCTTTATTTTACACGACATCCCTACTTATGTTTTTAAAAGTTTCTGATTAATTAAATTTTCAGGGGTTATTTCCAGATTTACGTGAAAACTTTTTAATGTGCTTTTAGACTTTTGGACATCCCTGGAGATACATTAATTTATCAACTCAATGTGTGCGCTGTCAAACATGCAGATACAGTCCTTTTGTGTTTACCTTGAAGGAAGGCAGTCGTAGTGCTCCTCGGAGAGAAAAGCCCTCCACGCCACCACTCTTTGCCCAATCCACAAGAGAAGTGAGAGGCTCCCGTGGACGGCTGACCTTTTCCTCTTTTTTCTCATCATCCCGTAAGGCAGACACCCCCCTGACCATCGTCTGGAAAGGCTGGAGAGGGAAAACATTTACAATTCAAACTCATTTATAAGAGACTTTGTTTTTCATTTTTAAGTAATAACGACGGTAACTACAGATGACAGCAGCATGAGTGCTTACTACTGAGAAAGATGAAAGCAATTTGAAACTTAGGGTATTCCTCCTTACCTTTGCCTTGGTCTCTTTCCTCTCCCACCACTCATCAAAGGTAGCAAAGGCAACATTCTCCACCATCTTGCGGTTCAGGTCTCTCTGCATAATGTTTTTCATTTCCTGGATCAGAGTGGCCAGGACCATCTGCACCGTGGCCTCATGTGGATTCTCAGCCAGCATGGGCATCTCCTCTCCTGGAGCCCTGTACTCGTCTCCATCCCCGGGCAGCATGGTGCCATATTCCGGTGGGGGCATGTAAGATGGGTAGTGTGTTGGCAAGACATGTGGCGGCCAGCCTGTATGGGGAGGTTGGATGCCATGGTGTGGATGGGGTGGTATCTGAGTGCTGTGAGGGTCAGGGTACGGGTAGGCCATATGAGGGGGCATGTAGCGGTGGTCCTGGTCGTAAAGAGCACCCGCCCCGCTACCCTCTTGGTCCATGTAAGGGTGGTGTGAGTGTGGTGGGGGCATAGGTTGGAGGTGGTAGGAAGTGTAGTCAGCAGTGGCTGCCTCACCAGGGCCCGGAGTGCCGTTGGATGACGACATGCGTAGCTGATGTAGGCGACTTAACATGTGGGTCTGCATTTGGAAAGACATAGGAGCTCCACCGCTGTACTGATTCATCAGCTCCATGGAGGTGGCATAGTCATACATGTGATGGGGCATGGGAGGGGGATACTCAGGGTGCAGCTCCATATGGGCAAGGGGAGGGATCCCTGGGAGAGGTGGGGGCTGGAGGGAATAACCAGGAGGTGGAGGCAAATGAGGATGGTAGGAGGGTATGGGTGGGTGCATGGAGGTACCAAAGTGCTGTGCAGAGTCAGAGATGGGTGGGGATGAAGATGAGGGGTCAGCTGTATGTGAAGGCATGGCAGCCTGGGACGAAGAAGGTGAGGAACCTGAGGTGACAAAGGGCTGGTGGGTGGTCACTGTTGTGATTGTTGACTCCTCCTCCTCCTCATCTGATATCTCCATGTCTTCCCCTGAGGAGTGAGGGGAGGACTGAAAGAAAACAGAGAGTATCCTGTTTTAAGTAGGGAAATCACCCATGTTTTTATGGACCACGTTGAGGACTTTTAAATATATCTCAATGCCACAAAAAAGGTGTGTATTGTGCCAAGATGAAGTATAAATGCCTTAACCACCAATCCAAAACACAAAGTGCACATTGTTTTTGTATAATGCCAATCTTAGCAATCTTTCAAACACTTTTTTTTACAGTTATTTTCATTTACAAAAATGCTTTTCATTCTTATCATGCATGGAATAAGTTTGGATTGAGTTTAGTTAAATTTTTTGTTGCATTCAACAAAAACAGTGCGCTTCCCTCGAATATAGCCCCACAGCGAAATAAATAATCAGCAGCCAACAAGTACCTATACATGTATATATGACAAGTATTGTGGTAGATATAATCAGTTATAACAATGGTTAACACAAGTGCTGAGGAAGGCTGAAACGTGTGTCTTTTTTACCGTTTCAAAATTAAAATGTAGATTTGTGAGTGCTTGATATGTTAATTTTGGGGACTTGCGCCACTGGCTTGTAGCACCCTCTAGAGTAGTGCAATTCTTTACTAGCTCTATGCAAGACTTGTATATGTCTACACACAACTCCAGCACTACTCTGTGTGATTTCACAACCATACACAAACAAAATAAATTGTATTTGTCAGCACAAAAAAGGCAGTCCCAATGCTTTTGAACTCTGAGGTTTCATTATGTGCTGCTGATCTTACCTGACTCTGTCCGTTAAAAGGTGGTGTGTGTGCTCCTGTTGTGCCTTGTTTATCAGCAAATCCAGCAATTGAAGACTCCACCTGCAAAGCTGCAAGCCCAGCGTGGCCAACCTGGGTCTGGGGCTCCTCTGGTGGCGGGATGTGCGGAGAATAGGTGGAAGAGGATGGTGTGTTTGCATTAAGTACAGTGGGACTTTTTCTACCCTCTCCTCCCTTTCCCCGTTTCCTCCCTCTGTCTCTTTCCCCTCTCCTCCGTTGGTCCTTCTCTCCATTGTCTCCCACCTGCTCCCCTGTTAAATCACCTGACCCCCCTCTTCGATCCCCACGTGAGCCCCTCTGCTTGTCCTCTTTCCTATCATCTTCATCTTCCTCATCAGAGGCAAGGAAGGAAAATTTAGCCTTCTGTTCCTTTAGGAGCATCTCAATACGAGAGTCAAGGCTGCTGCTATGGTAAGCGAAGGGTAAACTCTCATTGGTGGAATCTGGTTCTGGTGAAGAGGAGTCACGTTGGGGAGGTTGTGGGGAGCTGGAGGAAGAGGGTATGAGGCGATGCGGGAGTGAGGTGGAGGAAGGAGAGGCAGAGGAGGAAGTAATGGAGGGGTGAGGCGGTGAGGAAGGTGGCGGTGTCTTCGGCGGTGCCGGTGGGGTGCTGGGACGGCGTTTGGGCTTTGTCCACTGCTCTTCGCGGGCTGGACTATCCTGGCTGAAGTCCATTGTTCCAAGTGTCTCAGCTACAGCCGCTGCAATAACAGAAGCTGGTGGGAGGGGCGGTGGGGGCGGTGGTGGTGGAGGCAGAGCACTGTGGTGACCAGCATGATAGTCTTTGTCAGCACCTACGGAAGGCGGAGCACCCCTCTCTGCAAGGCTTGGGCAACCTTGAAAGGTGGAAACGTCCAATCCCTGAGGAGTGGCTGGGGCAGGCTCTTTGGAGGAGTATGCAGAGTAAGATGAGGGTGGGGGAGACATACTGTTAGAGGAAGAGCGGTAGGGGTTGGAGTTGTATCTGGGGTCAGAGCTGTTTGAGAAGTCACCGTCTCTTTCTCGATCTCTGTCCCGGTCGTGGCTGCTCCTTCGGCGGCTGCTGCTACCATGGTGATTGTGAGAATGGTGATGATTGCGGTGTCTCTGCTGGCTATGGTCACCTGACCGGGAGCCCAGGCTGTCTCGCCTGTACCCCCTGTCATCCCTGCGTTCTGAGTGGTGATGGGAGTGATGTGTATGGAACTTTGAGGAAGAGTTTGTGTCCTGCTGGTTGCTGTAAGATGACCTTCTGGAACCAATACCCCCTGCACCATAGCGCCCGCCTGAGTCTCTTTCTCTGTCCGACATTGCGGGCTGATCATATTGGGTGGCAAGGGGTGGTGGAGGCATTGAGGTGTGGTGTGCCATGTTTTGCCCAGGCCCTCCAATATTTGGGTATGGGGGAAAGCCCGGTGGCTCATTGGGACGGTAAGATGTGGTTGGGGGATACATAGGGCGACCTCGATGATAAACTGAAGGCTCCTGTGCATCCTCAGAATAGCGGGACACTTTGTATCCTCCGACAGTAGATGAGACTGCAGAAGACGAGGAGGAGGAAGGTAACATGTCCTGGGGAGGGTAGCCACTGCCCAAAGTGCCGGTGTTGAAGCCAGTATGCCTGCCAGAGATAAACATGGGAGTTTTTAAAATTACAATTTTTTTGGATATAAAAATTATTAATATCGACAAATATGCTACTATAGTCAGACTAATACTCTTAACCAATCTTCCAATGCGACCACTACCAGTTGAGCAGATTGATCAATGGAACATCCTCCATTCTACTTTTACGTGCGGTTTAAACAGCAATATTCTGGGTTGCATTTACATAACATTAAGTATAGGACATGATAGTGTGCAAAATACTGTAATATAATGGTGACAAACATTGGTGCACTGTCCAAACATACTGATGATGCAACAGCTCTCTTTACATGAGCTTCATTTTATTTGAAGACAAGAAAAATATTTGCCAGTTGTATGTAAATTAGCAGATAAGATTTGAAAAGTTGTACTAACATTTTTAAAGTGATATCATCTTAATGGCAGTAATTAATACATCACAGATAGAGATATAACACATATGATTTGATAAAGAATGCCTTGAGGCACCTCAAGATATCTACACCACTGACACAGTGATAACATTTTGACATGCAACTCTTTATCTGCTAAAAATCAACAACCAACCTGGCACCGGCGTAACCAGAGTCTTGTGAGAAAGGAGTCCCAGATCTGGAGCTGTAAGGTGTTCCTCCACCACTCTGAGTCGAAGCAGAGGAGGCTGGGGTGAAGGGGCCTGCCATGGTGGAGGGGGGCGTGTCCAGGCGCTGTTCACTGAAGACAGGTTCCGCAGGGCAAGGGGTAACACTTCCTGATGTGAGAGCCTGGACCCCTGCTGCCAAAACAGCAATCTCACTAGAGAGCCTCCGCCTGGTTTCCGATGACTGTGCACAGAAAGTAAAAATATCTTAGAATTGATCGTGAACCTGTGCAACTAATAATAATGCTGATGAAACACTCAAATTACTCTTAATATGCATTCACACATTAGCTGTGTTGATAAATAATCGAGATGACAATTTTAAAGTACCGTGTCAGGCTGTGGCTGAGGCTGTGGCTGTGTTGGGGCCGGGGGCTGGAGCCTTTCTGTCAAAGCCTTGCCTCCCAGGGGCACTGTCTGAGGTGTGTAGGACCCATTCACCATCAGGTCATAGTACTTCTGCCTTTGCTGTCCTGGATAAGACACAAGATTCAGAGAAAGATAAATACAAACTTAGAAAGAAGCTCATCACACATATAGACTGCATCAACCTATAATTTCAAGCCAAATACCATTAGGTTTAACTACCACCAAGAGACAGCATATGTGTTTTTAGGTTTCTGGTTTCTAGTAGTAGTAGTAGTATTAGTGGTAGTGTGCAGGACATTTCAGAAAACTGTTGACACATTTCAATTTAAGTTTACGGGTAGTAGATATTTCCACATAATTTAAAATTACGTTTAAGTATTTTCTCATGAACCATAGCTCTTTCTTGCATGAAATAAAAAGGTGGCACACATATATATTTTCTTATGGGGTATTTAACTTTTGTATTATGTACAGATAAAGACCAAGAAAATGAATTCCATCTACAAATGTATGTATGCATGTGGTTGTGCAGCCTTGGAGGGGTAAACAGGGTGCACTGTAGTTCACTGTGCAGTTAACAAGTTTGTATACAACAGGCTTATGTTATATTTCAATTTGTGCAATATCGTCAGAGTGTTTTGAAAGTTTTAAGCAGAGGAATCACTGTTTAACTTGTTACTTCTTATTCACTCATACTAAAGATGCCTCAAAGGAGCTGTATTAACTCACCCTTTATATCCAGTTGCGCATGAATGATGTTACCCATCACCGAAGTGTTGTGAAGTTGCTTGACGGTGTCCTTGGCTCCTCTCGTGCTGGTGAACAACACTCTGGCCAGGCCCAAGTGCTTCCTGGTCTTGGGGTGGAACAGGATCTCCATCTCCTCCACTTCACCAAACTTGGCACACATGTCAGCCAAGAAGGGCTCCTTGATGTTGTCATTGAGTCTAGCAAAGGTCACCTCCTTGAGGGGTATGGGACCCACATAGAACTCATCAAGCTATGAGTAAAAACAAGACAGGATCGGGGGAAAAGATTGTGAATCAAGTCAAGAAATGAAGAAACTGGGATGAGTGAACTGAATTTTGACTTGCTATTATCACCTTAAACTTGGGCACTGGCAGGGACATTTCTGTATATCTGGACCATAACCTCCGGGGTCGAGGGTCACGCAATTCACCCACAGGAGGAAATCCAGAGTCCTGGGAATAATGTGCAGATTACAGTATGACGATGCAGGCACAGCATGGATGTGATAGAGGATAAACAACTGAAAATCAACTCACCGGCACACTGAAATGCACTCCATCGTATCTGTAGATTTTCTGTGTGACACGCCTGATCGCGGGGTCCTGGACGAGTTTGTAGCTCTTCCACTGCAAACTGACAGCGTTTTGTGTTTCTGCCCCACTGCCTGGATCCATCCTATAACTGAGAGGCAAAGGGAAACCAGGACTTTACACAGTTCTGCAGAGCCACAGACTGGGAACAATAACCACAGCAGAACCACCACCAAGGGGAGTGAAGCGGTCACAAATGAGATGGTTAATGATGATACACTGAGCTGAAATGCTGCGGTAATTACACAGAAAGTATATTTGGCCACTGGCAGTGGACACTTAGTAAAGTAACGTAACACAACAATGAGCTGCGTCACATTAACTTAGCCAAATAGCTGCTCCGACTAGTATCTCCTGATAAAAATATTCTCCGCAGAATAACATTTCAATTTAACACAATAACAAATCCATGGCCATGATGCCGCGCGCTGTCAAAACAATGACCAGCGTTACGTCACTAGGCAGTTGGTTCAGCTAGCAACCTGCTGCTAGCACATGCTAACATGCACCAACAAAATGCAAAGAAGCCCTTCGCCCATGTCTGTGAACATTTCACGTAAAATGCACCTTACCCCCGGTTCCGAGTTACTCCGCGAGAGTAGCACGACCGATATCTACTGCGTTAGATACCGTAACAAGCTGTTAAATTACTTATACCACATCTCGCTTTAGCCCGAGCAAGTTAACCCTCCCGAATGCTAATGCTAACTAGCACGAGCGTCCATAGTCAAAACTGTGATCTTGTTGACCCCCCCGTCCACATCGGCAGCATTTAATAAGCAGCATTAATGTGAAGCATCTCTCTACGCGGCTCTGGGGACTTGGTTTGGCCCCTTTCCGCCTGAATTCAGACCCCACATACTGCCCGCTCATCCGAAAGTGGCAACCCGCCGCCACAGTGGAGGCAGCCGCGGCCAGGCCCGGGAGACGAACAAGAAAAACACTGAGACCCGAACAGAAAGGGGACGTCTCCGGTCCCGCGTTAAAACAAAACCAACCCGCTCAAACGATGCCGCTAACATTCCGGTAGTTAGAAATGACAGCAGCGCGCCGCTCCGAGCCTAGAAGCCATTGTTTTCGCGTTAAAACCCAAATACTGATGAGAGAGCGGCCATCGCGTAACCAACCTGAAAGCCTCGCCTGTTCTCCATCAGTGTACGTGAATGCAACCCTGAATTTCTCCCCGGCACTTTCTTCAAATCCTGTAACTGGGGGAAAAAATACATGCAGCTACATTAAACGCTAGAAATAATTTTAAAATAAAGGTTTGTTAAGTATGGGAAAAAACATCTATATTATTTTTACGGTGGGATTTTTATACTTGAAAAGAATATGATCGAATCTGCTGATAGGAACTCAAGCTAAGGGAAATAACTACACCGCCCCCTACAGGCTGAGTCGTGCCAGGTCGGCTAACTTAAAATAATGTTGAGCCGTTTACTAACCTAATAGTTGTTGCATTTTTTATTGTTATTAATATATAATATACAACGCAAACAATCAATACAGGTATTAATTATATAAATTACCATTTTCTCTATAACCTATGATAATAAAACCGACTGCACATGGTTATTACAACAGTGGAAGAAGTATTGAGAATTTTTAGGTAAAAATAGCAGTATCAGAGTGTAAAAAAAACTCCATTACAAGTAGATCACCGCATTCACAATTTTCACAATCAAAGTAAAAACTTTTATCTACAAAATGAACTTAAAGTATCAAAACAAAAAGTGGTGATTACAAAAATGGTCCTGGTCAGTGTTTGTATTATTTTTGTATTAATATTGGTGAAGCATAAACATGTAAAGATTATTTTTATTTATTTTTCAAGTTTTATATGTGAAGTCAGCAAAGGATCAAATAATCACATAAAGCGAACTTGACAGGCACTGAGTAAATTCACGAGATCTGGATTTCCATAAATAACTATTCCCTCAGATACCGTTGAAATCTTTTTTCATTTTTTTATTTTTATACTTCGCCCCCTACAGGCTGAGTCGTGCCAGGTCGGCTAACTCAAAATAATGTTGAGCCGTTTACTAACCTAATAGTTGTTGCATTTTTTATTGTTATTAATATATAATATACAACGCAGATAACAATCAATACAGTTGTTGATTATATTACATTTTCTCTATAACCTATGATAATAAAACCGACTGCACATGGTTATTACAATAGTGGAAGAAGTATTGAGAATCTTTAGGTGAAAGTAGGAGTACCAGAGTGTAAAAATACTCCACTAGAAGTAGATCACCGCATTCACAATTTAAGTAAAAACTATTATCTACAAAATTTCTTAAAGTATCAAAACTAAAAGTGGTGATTACAAAAATGGTCCTGGTCAGTATTGTTATTATTGTTGTATTTATTTTACTGAAGCATAAACATGTAAAGTTTATTTTATTTATTTTTCAAGTTTTATATGTGAAGTCAGCAAAGGATCACATTATCACACAAAGCGAACTAGAAAGGCACTGAGTGAATTCACGAGATCTGGATTTTCATAGAGAACTATTCCTTGAGAAATCGGTGAAACATTTTTTTTACACACCCTATCTCACAATGTTAAACAAAGTGAAAAAAACTGGATCCACACCAAGATTTAATGGATTCGTCCTGCCTCTAAATATGATGAAATAAAAATATTCAGTCATACAGAACAACAAATTCAGAAATTGGTTCAATGAGTGCAAAACGTCTAAATTGTGCGAAGTTAAACACTACAGTTTATTACTACTTAACAGTTTAAATTATGTTTGTTTTTTTCCCCATAAACTGTGATATAATTTACTAAAATTATGGATATCATTTACTAAAATTATGGACAGGAAAGCCGAATAGCATGTGAAATAAAAACCTGAGCAAGAAGGCAGAAAGAAATTAAGTACTATGCATTTTTTTTATTATAATTTGGATAATTCTGAAGATGTAGTTTGACGTGCTGCAGGTGGTGCTGGGCCCTGTTGCACCTCGTGGATCTGAACCTGTGTCCTGAAGGTATTATTGAGAAGTGGCAGTTGAGTGAATGCACAATGTCCTGTGCTTATGAGGTCTTGATGTGAGTAATGACGTTACATTTGAGCTCAGAGAGGTTGGGCATGGGAGGACCTGTTGCCTTGGCAGCAGTATGGGTTATGCATGTTGGTTACACTGAGACGTGTGACTGGTGTTTAGTAACCCAGTTTATATAAGTGTGGTTAGACCAGAAAGAACCACCAATCTGTTGTTGAAGTCTTCCATTTTCACTCAATGTCCTCATTAGGGCTCACTCTCACTAGTGTTTGTCTTTATTACATAGCTACATCATCCACAGTGTTGATTCAGAATAACCAAACACCCTTAAAAAACAAAAACTGGACATTACAACCCTCATGGGAGTATTGGATTGCATTAGTTTTAGATATCTATCCAGAACCTGCACTTGAGTTTACGCCAGCAATATCACGATTTATGAAAGTTCATTCTTATCGTCTGCACCATTACCGGTGGACACTACTACACTGGGCAGTTTAAACATTATACACTTCAGTACACCTTATGTAGTTGTTAACTTAGGAGTTACGTTTTTGGGTGACTTTAAAATATTCCATGGCAACTTCCGAGACGGTACGTTTTATTGTATCAGATTTACATTATAAAAAGCTTCTGACTAGACAGGGCTATCATTACATCTTTCAGCTTGTTAAGAGATGGCCACATTGATGTAACCAAATCTAGTTCAGACTCTGCTGACACAACTAAAAGTTAAATTAAGCATCAAGCCTCTGGTGCCTGTTTTAGACCCTCACTCTTAACTGCTGGTTCCAAGAGTTCTGTGTATAAATTACTAGATTGCACATTACTATTACTACACCACTATTCAATGACCCAGAGGCCATATTTAATTCACTAATCAGTTATCAGATATTTACCATAAAAAAACAAAAACAAGAGACAGTATTCCAACAGACTCCAGTGCACTTTATTATTTTTGCTCAGATATTCAATATAAACAGCCTGCAAGAAACAAACTTTAATAAAAAAATTAGTTTAAAAACCTCATCGAGCTACACAGCTTTCAAACAGAGCTTTGATTAGTTTTGAGAAGATAGTTTTAGAGAAAAAAAGAAATATCCTGGCATGATTTGTGGCGACAGATTTGATGGTGAAAAAAGTCCCTCTCAGTCATTAAGCTTTAGCCACACCAAATGGAGCAGGTGGTGGCACGAGCAGCAAAGCTTGACACACCCAGAGGCACAGAATGTCTGTTTGGAGCGACCGTGAGCCAGAGCTGTAGTGACAGAAGCTGGAGAAAACTGAGCACTTCTTCCGTGTGTGCTTGTAACTCAATCCCTGTGGTGGCCTTTCACATGGCCTTTACTTTGATCTGCTTCATCTTCATCTGCTTCTTCTCAATCTTCTTCTGATCACGTCGCTGGGCTGCTTCCTAAAAGACAAAATTGTATATTCAACTCACATGTTTGTACAGTTAATAGCAAGTGAGCACTACTCAATAGGTAAAAAAGTACTACATCTAAAACCAACGAAATATAACAGAAATGTAGATTAGAAGGTTCTGGTAGGCAGATTCTTATCTTTTGACAGTGCTACACCTACGATTCTTTCAGACATTCACTGAACTCTGGACATTATCCTGAAATTATCCAGAAGGGCTGTATGCCACAATGCAAATTTCTGAGTCAGTTACTCTCGACAGTTTTTCCTATTCACCTCCTAGTAAAATGTCAGGAGAGTATCAGAGTGAGCCCATGTGAAAATACAGCCTGATTAAGTCAAGAGAATTCACCCCCGGCGAGTGAGAGCTTTTTTTTTTATACAAAAATATAGGATTTCTGCAGGAAAATGTCGACGTCATATTTCTGCTTCCAAGAGTGGTATCAATTATTCCTATTTCCTATTCCTATAATTTCCTATTTCAGACCTCCAGACGACGTTGTCTCTCAGGGTCCTCCTCAGCCATGATTCTCTCCTTCTCAGCTCTCTTCTTCTCCTCCCGGCGAGTCTGAGCTGCCTCCTGGCGCTGAGCGTGAGTCTGCTTCAGAAAGTTCTCCTCCACCCGGGCACGGTTCCTGTCAGCTTTCTGTTTTCCCTAAATATGCAGAGGAGCATAAAGTGAGTAATAGCTGCACTTAAACCTTCAATTTAAAATTTGGGTGCACCATTTGCCACCAGAGCATTTGAATCCTGCTCACCTCCCTGTTGAGTCTGAGTTTCTTGACTTTATCGATGCTGTAGATCACCATGTTCATGAGAGGAAGCAGAGAGTCCATGTCTTTGGGAGAGGTGTTGCCCATACCAGGCACTACAAACAAAACGCACACACCAAAAACATTAAGTATCGATAAAAGCCACCAGTTCAATCTAATTATGGGGTAAAGGAGAGACAGAATTCTCACCATTAAATGTAAACAACAGCGTCTTCTTGGTCTCTGGCAGCTTTAATGGCTGACCCTCCCTGAAAAACAAAACAGTAACTATTAGCGCCACATAGAAAACAAGAAAAAGTTGAAAGATCATAAAGGTGGCGTGAATAATACTCACTCTTGCATAACCTTTGGACCTGAAAATTGGTCCGAGAAATGGATGGACTCGATCTTGTCAGCATTGTTGGTGATGTAATGCACCATCTAAAAATAAACAAATGGATCCAAAGGCAAAGTTGTCATGGGAGAGTTGGATTTAAGTACACGAAGCGGTTACAGGCCAAAACCAAGAAACCATTCTCAAATGTTCAGACTCTTTGTAGATCATTTTATAATAATAATGAATGTGAGACTAGGATAAAACTACAAAAATAAAAGAGACTTCACCTTGTTGTCCATCACTCCATCTGTGACCTCACCCATCTCACTAAGTATAGTGAGGGAGTCCGGGAGACCATACTTGATCCCAGACTTGGGCTTGTCACCGCAGAACTCACTCTGAGAATAAAATTAAGGGGAGACGTCAAAATTATACACAGATTATCCTGTAACAGGTGGAAGGGAAATGAATATATCAAACGCGGCTTCAAAACGCAGCGATTTGTTGACCAAACGTTACAAAGGATATTTACCAAGTCCTGCATCTCCTTCTGATGTTTTGCCATTGCCTTCTTCGTGCCCACAGCAAACACAAAAGTGTCCATGTCCTCATCATTAAGAGTCACTTTTATTTGCTACAAACCAACAGACAGATGTTGTGGGTTAGAAAAATAGGAACTGTGATAATAATCATATATTCCAGAAAGTCTGAACTTTGAATTGCACTTCAAAGATGCCAAAGAATCAATGTTTGACAGGCACGTACTACTTGGTCACCGGCAGGCCTCATCATCCTGGCCAGAACATTGAGCAGGTCCTGCCTCTTAAGAAACTGAGGAAGAAAATAAATATATTACATGACGCTATATTGAACACAATGCACTAAAAACCGACCACAAACATAGTGTAACACAAATCCCATACCTTGAGTTGGATCAGCATGCCTTCACAGCAAACCCGTCCTGAGCACCACAGGTTGTAGATGTGTTCATTTTCCTGATTCAGCTTCCCGGTGCTCACTGCTTCTTTACTGGTGCCATCATCACCTTCACAAACCAATTACGGACAATTAACTGACCGCCCCCGTTTGAACCATTTGGCTGTGACCACAGACGCAGTTGATATACACAACAGGGAACAAAGATGTGGAAGCACTCACCCACTAGTGCAAAGTTACTCTCTAGAAGTTCTCTGTGTGAGTTGAACCATGCCTGCGCGAGGCGGCTGTTTTTATTCTTGCCGATGATATAGTTCATGATGTAGGCCAGCAGGCCGGTCACCATCAGGATCTCCATGTAATAACTCTCCCAGCTGTTCTGCAGATGTGCAGGAACCTACAGAGAAAGAGCAGGTGGTGCATCAATATCAGTGTGAATAAGTAGAAGTTAGATGTTGACAGGTGAAATAAGTGACACCAATACTATTCAACAGCAGCTACAAACAGTGCGGTGACCTGCATTTTGTCTGCTTTAAATGTATTAAAATGGCCTCCTGCAGCTGTTTCCTAGAATTCCCATTACATTGAAAGAGCATTACAGTGCAGCATGCTTTGGTGATGTAGATCCTAAGCAGATCACAATCAGCATGGATCTCTACTCCGAGAAGATTTTAACAATAAGACCAGCTTACTGTGTGGATTATAAGAGGGTCCTTCATGGAGTGGCCAGTCTTCTCGTCTCCAATACCCACGAACTCTTCTGGGTCATACTTGCTGTACATGTCTTGATCCTGTGGAAACAAGTAATTAGTTGGCTATAGATTCTGTATACATTTATATAACAGTATATATATTGGATAATAATTTCCTTAATGAGCTCTGTCCCCCCCAAAAAGACAACATACCTGCGTCTCAGAGTCCTCAAAGCCATCCTGGCCATCCTCGAGTTCCACGGTGGCTTCATCTTCATCCTCCTCCTCATCAGGCTGCGAGGACTGTGAGACTCTAGGCGGAGGGTCAGTTTCGGCCTCAGCTGCCTGCTCCTCATTCATGTCCTCAAACTCAGCAAAGTCATTGTCATCAAAGTCCACTATGTCCTCGCCATCGTCAAAGTCATCCTGGTAACGCCCTCTTGTGACAGGAAGAGCCAGAAGGAGGAGCAGCGTGGGTATCAGGAGGAGATATGCACTTCGCATTGTCGGACCTGCATGAAGTAGGAATAGCAGGGTGTTAAAGAAAACACAAAAATAAGGGTGTTTAAAGGCTAATAGGGGAAGGTCAAATAGAGACATTTACAAGTGGAATACAAAAAGAAATCATACAGTGTTTGAAAAGAAGGATGCCAAATTTCAAGAGATCATAGCACAACATGTTGCAATGTCAAAGGATTACGTTCATATTCTAGAGACCTTGGCGTTCTTCAAAGAATGATATGGCACAAGCCTTATAAGTGTGGTGATCCTTTCAACCTGTTATCACTTCAAGACAACTTGTGTAATATTTAACAATGGTCCAAACTAGGCCCCTGGCACTGGCGGTTAAGCTGTGACAGAGTGCAGGTTAAACAGGTCACAACACAGCAACAGACCAGCTCACACAGTGGATGTTCACGTGATGACCCCATAGACTGTATATGACCCCCAAAGACCAGATGATCCCTGCGGATAGAGACTAACTAGCAGGAGTAAATTAGCTGTAGTGCACCTCCACTGAGAAACGTCGTTTAAATGAGAACTCGTTTCCAGTGTAGCACTTTAGTGGTGTGAATACAAAAATTAAGACATATCAATAAATCCAAATAAGATATTGTGATGACCTGGGGCAACATATAGGCTTAGCTCAGTAGCTGAACCGTGTGTGGCTAAATCCGGTAAAGATTCAACCAACTAACTTCAGCTAACACTGGAGACATTCTTGCTAACAGGCTAAATTAGCGGATTATGTTTGACTTTGCTCGCTTCTGTAGAGGCACTTGAGTCCACGCTAAAGGATATATAGTGTAGGATTAAACCACAAGCTGTATATTACAGGGTCCGACCCATCCCCCAGCACTCTCTCACTTCAATATTAGCTGTTAGCAAATCTTGCATTAGCATGCTAGCGGTGGCTAGGTAGCATGGGACCATGTTGCGAGCAAACAGCCTCTGATCCTGAGCGGAAAACATCCGTTTGTTTCATTGACACAACTCAGAGAGATAAGCGCATAAAAAACCACATGACAAAATGTCTACATCTCCTTACCTCGAGTTTCTCTGTCAGTAAACGAGACGCTGGCTTAGCTTCACCTGAACTGTCCTTGGTAGTGACGTACAGGAGGCACGGGGATGTTGTTTCAAAGTAAAAGCATTGGTGTCGGCTGGTGTCTCGCAACGGATATCACGTGACCACGGTCGCTGCTGAGTAATTATCAAGTTTTATTTTGCAGGTTTCTACCGGTAGTGTTGTATGCTGCCCCATCTATGTGCTGCCCTATCTGATTATGATGCTCTAGTGCCGCCGGTGGTCGTAGTGCGTAACTACAGCTACGATAATTATTACAGAATAGCGTTATATGTAATTCATGATAATAAATATAGCGTAGAAATTTATAAAAACCGTTATGACCATGTCAATTTTATAAATTATACTGTACACATTATACTGAACCTAATATAATGGTCCCGTTCAAACAGACATCTAGGACACATGACACTACTTACTGGCAGTATAACAAAGAATAGGACCGTGACGAATAAAGGAACTTGAATAGCATATGACAAATCAAATTGAGATGGGAAAGGAACTAATAATAAATGATTATATAAATAATTACATAAATAACCAACTACAGAAATGAATAAAAGTATTTAATGAATAGTATTATATGATTAGAACATTATTCTTACAAATTTCCTATAATACCACAGTCATTATCTGTTTATCTATATAATCATACATTTTTTAGACTACATTGTAAAAGAAAGACCTAACTTTTGGGGGGAATTTGGCGATTTTATAAAACGAAAAAGAAAAAGAAAGAAAACCCCAAACCGGAAGTCTCTGGTGTTTGGTTTAACTTGACAGTTTATTGAGAGCACAACGAAGCAATGCAACTCTTTGTTGGGTGAAGTGGTGAGAAATCTTCCTCCTGAACAACATTCGCTTGACTAAATGCTCCTCTTCACACCGCAGGCTGACATCTGTTCGTGTCAGGTGGAGTAGCGGCTCAGACTCTGCGCAGACGAGCACTTATTTCTTAGTTAGCTAACGCTAGCGTGCTAGCTGCAGGTCGGGGGGGATGTCGCTCCACGGTAAAAGAAAAGAGATCTACAAATACGAGGCGCCATGGACGGTGTACGCGATGAACTGGAGCGTCCGGCCCGACAAACGCTTCCGACTGGCACTCGGGAGCTTCGTGGAGGAATACAACAACAAGGTGCGTAGTGTGTGTTCTGGATGTGGCCATTTATCAGCCGATGCTAAAGATGGAAGCGTTGGCGAGCTAATGCTAATGCTAGCCGTCCTGCGCAGCACTTACGCGTAAAATCCCAGTTTTGTTCTCATTCCCCTATAACGCATTAGTAGCCATGTGTAAATATGCACCAGGCCTAGTTTGTGTCTTTTGTTGCACTGACTCGTTTCTATGTAAATCACAGGAATTTGTCATTCCCAGTCCTCGTAGCTTAGTGGAAAGTCAATGGACTCGTTCTGAAACTAGTGGTTGTGTGTTTTCTCCTGCACAGGTTCAGCTGGTGGGTCTGGAAGAGGAGAGCTCCGAGTTTGTGTGCAGGAACACGTTTGACCACCCGTACCCCACCACCAAGATCATGTGGATACCCGACACCAAGGGGGTTTACCCGGACCTGTTGGCCACCAGTGGGGACTACCTGCGCATCTGGAGGGTATGTGGGTAATTTCTCTCATGTTCATCAAATCCCACAGAAAGATCATATCACACACGTGGCAGACAACCCCAACAAGCATTGTCTGTTTTGTTGAAGTCATTCAAAGCTGTGCAGTCCACAGCAACTGTTTGACAAAAGCTATTTTAAGCACACTGCAGCACAAGTTCCTTCCTAACCATTTGGCTTCTTGAAATACTCATATGAGAAATATCTGCTGCTAGAAATAATCTCCAACAAATGTGTTGTATAGACTTGTTTTTGATCGAGTTTGGAATATTCTTAGCCTTATTCTTAAGCGTATTGTGTGTCCCTGTGGACAACAGTTTCAAGATACATAGAACGGGAGGAGAGATCTTTAAAGACCCTTTTCAAGCAATATTTAAAAAACAGGGGATAATCTCAAATTTTGGTGCGAAAGAAACATATCTGTCAGTTATCCATCATATCCAGAAGTAGCCATGTTGTTATTGGTTTGTGTACTGCATCTGCTTGGCCAGATAGTTGTTGTAAAATGGTCCTATTGACTTGACATTGGTCCCAATTAAATTCCTTTGCATCCGTCTTTCAGGTCAGCGACACAGAAACGCGTCTTGAATGTTTGCTGAACAACAACAAGAACTCAGACTTCTGTGCGCCCCTCACCTCTTTCGACTGGAATGAAGTGGATCCCAATCTGCTGGGTAAGCAATCCTCTGTAATGATTTATAGTTAGAAAGCTAGAGCTTAATCCTTCACGGATAAAGTTTGAGGGTTCTAAAGTGTTGGTTCAACCTGCAGGCACTTCCAGCATCGACACCACCTGCACCATCTGGGGGCTGGAGACCGGTCAGGTGCTGGGGCGAGTGAACCTGGTCTCTGGACATGTGAAGACTCAGCTGATCGCTCATGACAAAGAGGTGCGTTTGTGTCTGCACTGCAACATGAAGTGGGGTTGTGCTCACAGCCGGAAAGAACATTTACTTTAAAGTGTTTCTGTGTGTGTTCAGGTGTATGATATTGCGTTCAGCCGTGCAGGAGGCGGCCGAGACATGTTTGCCTCTGTAGGAGCTGACGGCTCCGTCCGCATGTTTGACCTCCGACACCTGGAACACAGCACCATCATCTATGAAGACCCCCAGCACCACCCGCTTCTCCGCCTGTGCTGGAACAAGCAGGACCCCAACTACCTGGCCACAATGGCCATGGACGGAATGGAGGTGAGTTTTCTATAACGATGGAGCTTTTGATCAAATCCTTTATTTCTCCCCAAAAAAATGGAGTTTCCCAACTGCGATCATGCTCCGATTGACATTTTTCTGAGCACTGCAAGGAGCTGTTGTTGATGTTGGCTTTGAAGTTGGTATTAACAGTTATCCATATAGTCAGTCTTAATAGATGAATAAGTACGTAGTGTTTAGAAAAATTCCATGCAAAAGGTAGAGATCAATCAAACAACCACTCTCAGAAAAAACCTTTTTAACAAGGAAAAAACCCCGCAGAAACCCCAGAGAGAGTCGTAAGTGAGAGATCCCTCTCAGTATGGACAGAATTGCAAAAGATGTGGCTTGTAATAGAGCACATCAACAAAATAACAATATTTACCACATTTATAGGAGGGATGGAAGGAAGATCATGTGATACAATCAAAAGCTCCAAGCAACAGCTCTAACCTGTCATCAATATTTGTGTGGCCATAGGTTGTCATCCTGGACGTACGTGTGCCTTGCACACCAGTGGCTCGGCTGAACAACCATCGGGCCTGTGTTAACGGCATCGCCTGGGCTCCCCACTCCTCGTGTCACATCTGCACTGCAGGTAAGCAGACACTTAGGCCCAAAGTGGCACTTTGATTAAACACCACATGAGGCTGCGTTGGTGGAGGATGTGTCTCTTCAGATACTGGACCAGAGAGACATTCAATATCAGCCAGGAGATCCTATTGGATTAATGAGTTTAAAGTGTAATTGGATGCCTGAACATTTGTCCACAGTTGAGCCTCTTCGAAAAAACGAGGGAGCCGTGTTGTTTCTTATATTTTTCTTCAAATGCTCTTCTTCCCTCAGCTGATGACCACCAGGCCCTGATCTGGGATATCCAGCAGATGCCGCGGGCCATTGAGGATCCCATCCTGGCCTACACTGCTGAAGGGGAGATCAACAACGTGCAGTGGGCCTCCACACAGCCGGACTGGATCGCCATCTGCTACAACAACTGCCTGGAGATCCTGCGTGTCTAAAGCTACGGACACTTAGATGAAGAATAGAAGGAGTGTTTTGTTTCAGATTTGGACTTGTTTTCCCCCCCCCCTTGTCCCACTTCTTTCAAGATGAGGATGAGGTCATGAGTGAACTGTCTGAAGGTGTTCGGAGTATCACATACCAACTCTACAATAACCCGTTTTACATTTCCTTCCACGTCTTTACTCCATTCTTCTATTAAATGTGTTTATGCTCTTATTTATTTTGCTCACAAGGTAGTGTTCAACATCAGCACAGCAGCTAAGACGATTGAACTCTGAGCTGTTGTCTTTGAAAATCCAATCTTTTTATACTTCTTGGTGTGATTTCAGCCAGATGTGAGATTATCATAAAGGATTTAGATGTTGTGTGTTTCATCTGTTTGATTTGTAAAGGTTGATTAAAAACTACCCTAGGTGGCAGATGTCCTCTCGAATACGTAGGAATATGTCGTAGTTTTATTGTGGACTCATACCATTATTGCTGATTCAAAGAATATTTTTGTCTTGTTAACCTCTGTGGCAATATAAATTTTCCGGTATCCCCTCTCCACATATTTGTATTCAGGCTCTGACTTGTGACCTGTGCAACTTTTAAAAATTGTAAAAATGACCAGAGGGGGCTTCATATCGTCACTGCGGTGGTGTCTGTCATCATATGGTGTGTTTCAGTTGGGCTGTTGATACTGTGAGTCAGCCGTGTACAGCAACACTGAGAACCTACCAGAGCAATGTTGTTCAGTCTCCCACCTCCCTAGTTATCCTCCTCTTCTTCTTCATTTTATTTGTAGAAGATTGTGCTTGGAAAGCTGCATTTTCTTTGTGTTAGAGTGCTTTGTGAAACGAGAGGAGAGCGAAAAACAACTTTCTGACTACGCCTGCCTCTTTTTTTTTGTTTTCAATAATTAAAGGGTCATGTCCTTGTAGCATGCCATTACAAGGCAAAATGTACATACATATAAATATATCAACTTGAGATGTTGGTAAGCCAAGTGTTCATGTTGTAGCTTTTTTCATAAAGTTTATTATTGAATTTGCTCTAATAAATTGTATTCCTCCATGTCTTAGGAACAAACCTGTTGATGTTTGGTTTCATTTTGTTAAGTTGGAAGTGTTTAAACGGTCACATCGATCTTCCCCTGCGTTAGGTAGTTATGTGATGTCACCATAACACTGCCAAATAATACATTTAAGGAGAACACAAAGGAATAGCTGGATTTAAAATATATTATAATATCTGCGCATACTGCCAAACACAAACACTGATGTGTCTGTGAAAGGCTTCTATCTGCCAGTTATTATCAGCAAATGCCTAAATTGGTGTATTATTCTGTTGAGTAAATACTTTCACTCAGGTCAACATTTGGAAAATAAAAGCAATGTGGACTCCTGTTGTAAATCTGCAGTGTCTTTAATCAAAGATAAATAACAGAAATTTGTGCTTCCAGAAACAACATACAGAATTATTAAATGCTTAAAAAGGCATTACATTCACCTCATGGTTGGAACTGTGACTTCATCTCTGCAAAGGACACCCTTGATTGACATTTACCATTCACAGAACCCTCAGCAGTGTTAAATATCACGGTCCAGTACAGTATCTGGTCCTTTGTGAAACCACGTGACCACGCCATGAAGACATCCGACACATTAGAGCTGAACGGTGCAGTAACAGAAAAAAGAAACCGGGGGGAAACCGAGCAAAGCAGCCATGATCGACCAGCTAAGTGTGAATGTTTCTCTGCTTGACTGTGTTGTAGAAACGCTCTCGAGTACAAATGTCCCACCCAACAAGAACTGCTGAGTCAAAATGTCAGAACATGAAACATGAGATGAAAATTGTTATTCTTTCTAATACAGCCGTGAACCTCCATCGTTCACAGTTGTGGTTATGCCTTTTGATATTTTTTCAACACTCATTAAAAACAACAGGGAGTTTTTTACACTCATAGTTACGTATGGCTCTTAATGTTACTAACACATCTCTAATATTATGAAAATAATTTCAGTACAAGATAAATGATTGTTTTCTATATTCTAATTGTGCAACTCTTTAACAAAGTGAAAGCAGATAACTCTTCACACGTGAAACACATGAGTCCTTGTCATTTCCCCTCTCTTCAAGGAAACCTCGGCCTCCGATCCAGTTGTTTGCCTGATTTTTGTGTATGATCCTGCGCTTACTCTCATTTCGTGTTTCATAAAATTCCCGGCCCAGCTGGGCAGGAATTATCTTTTCATTCACGATTGAAGAGATGCTAGAGCACAAAACCCCAGCAGCCTGTTAGTCCCTAAGAAACAGGAGGCCCTCCGAAACCTCATTGAAGGGGGGAGCCGAAGTTTCCCACGCTATTCAGCAGCATCTGAAGAGGACAGAGAAGATTTTAAGGAAGGTAGAAGGAAGCAACCATCTGGGGAACATGTGGCCATCCAGTCCAAGGGACCAGGCTTTTTTGCTGGTGGTGATGTTGGAGTTCTAGCTGCCTGGCAAAACAGGGTCAGAGACGTGCCTCTGGATCTCCTGCATCTGGGTGGAGGTCTCCAGGTGCTCGGGGAGGGAAGGGAAGCGCTGGCTGCCACATAACAGTCCAGGAGGCTTGTCGATCCCTGACAGTTGAGGAGTGGAGAGGTCCATGGTGGGCAGGTGTGGTGGGTCCGCCTCCGGTGACATTGACATGGTGTCATCAGAGGCCACAGTGAGATGGATCCCACTCGACAGGGAGTCCTTGGATTTGTGCTTATAGTCAGAGTCTGGACTCTAGAAAGACAAAAATGGATAAATTCAGACAGGACTAGGTGCAGTACATCAATAACCTGATGAACCCCCCCTCCAGCCTTTGTGTTTCATAAAGAAACTGGATGAGAAAATTGCGGCTATTATGGCCTGGTTGTCATAAAGGTTTAATCATCAAACTTTCCAAAGTGGTGAATACCGCCAACTCAATCAAACATCAAATCAGAAAAGAATGGTTTTCTTTCAAGTCATTTTTTGTTTTGACATGGTCATGTTTATGTAACAAAATACAATTGACAAGTAAAAATTATCATTCACAATATATTCAGTTTTTTATTTAAAAGGATTCCAGAAATGATTCTTTATGAAATTTAAAAAAATAAATAAAAAACATATCTGTCTTAGATACAAATGAGGCAACTTTTGTAACCTATTCCTACTTATAATTAATCATTGTTAACTAATGCGGATAATAATGGTGCATGTCTGTATTTCTAATAAACAGAAAAGTTCATATACTAATTGTAAAAAAAAGCAGAAGGAAAAGCTCCTCTGACATTGAAGTTATTCCTTGATCTGTAACTGTAAGACAAATTAACCATCGACAGTCAGAATTATTGTTATTATTGTTATTAAAATTGGCTGGATTGGACTGAACTTCCTGATATGTGTTCATATTTCTGTTTGATCTGCACAATTAATATGATTTATATTTACATAATTTAGATTTTCATAATGACACATTTTATGAAAGTTAAAATCAACAAGAAAGCCAACTTGTGTTAAAGACATGCGTGTAAACTCAGCACCTGCAGCAGTGAGGCAGTGCTGTCGATCTGCACCGGCTGGACCGGGGGGACAGTGTGAACTGTGGGCGGCCCTGTGCTGTACAGGGTGGTGGGGTGAGTTGGGTGAGGGCTGGGGGACACGGCGCTGTAGGCTGGAGGCACCGGGACCATCTGTCGCTGGAGGAGCTGCAGGATCACGTTGATATCTGCCGTCATACGCGTCTCCAGCCTGGCAGAGGTGAAGGGAGATGTGAAATGTGAGCCGAGGAAAGGATTTATCTTCACGACGAGAAAACACACTGTTTAAATTTGAGTTTCCATGCAGGATGGAGGGCGACATTACATTTGTACAGTGAGTAATCTGCCCTTTCAAAAGTGTCCACTAGGTTTCTCTGTTGCTCTCTCCACAGTGTCCCTCCCTGTCGTACATGTAAAAGCAAACAGGTGGTTTACAGGATGTGCATTTAAACAGCTTTGAAGATATTTTTTCTATATTTTTCTGCGTCACCTTTGACCTCTCTTATATTGTATCTCTCCTTTCTCCTCATGTTTCCTCCATTTCTCTCATACACATGCATGTCAGACAGTTCACATCACGTAAGCAACCAGCTGGGAAATGATACAGACACACAGCAGGGGGGGAGGGAGGAACAGCCAGAAGCAGACCCACCTAGAAGGTAAACACACTTCACTGATGGAATAAAATAGCCGAGCAGTGGCCAATGAAAACCATCAAAGGGGGTATAGCTCAGTGGTAGAGCATTTGACTGCAGATCAAGAGGTCCCTGGTTCAAATCCGGGTGCCCCCTCATACCTTTTGACCCCCGCCCAAAATATTGACTGACCGATTTAACTGTGATTGCAGCAGCTCCAGTCTGGATTCCAGCTCACTGGGCCGATCCTCAGCGCACGGCGGTGGGTGGCAACTGGCTCTGACTGCTGACGTCGGTCTCTGTCCTTCAGAGGGTTTGCGGCCCGGCCAGTAGCCATACAACCCTGAGATGCTGATTGGTGCTGCTGCTGTTGCTGCTGCTGCTGTACAGAAAGGGCAACCTGTCAGTCAGAATCCTTTTTATACTTCAGTATTTCTGGTAAACTTAGTTAGGTTTTGGACCAAATGCTTTACTGGATTTGATAGTCTGGACATCTTTCAAAGTAACAAGACTGTTTATTGTCTTCATTATTGCCTGCCTTTATGTCTGTAAGAAGTGGTTGGTGTCATTTTATTCCTGAGAATTTCAGCTTTCCAGTGATGTTTGACACAATGCTTCTATGAATGGATGTGGAGTTGACATGTAAAATGCACTAATGTACTCTCTTTACAAAACAATTGTAATTTGAAGGAATGAATGAATGATTCAAAGAGATAAAGGAAAGAAATTTAATTGTAATCATTTAAATGTCATCCCTGTATTAAAAAAGAGGGACTAAGATTTTAAATTAAAAAAATTGAATATATGAAAGTTTCTCTCAGTTCGTAAAACACACAAAGTCCCTAAAATATCTGGAGAAGGATGGAGCCGTCTGATGTTGCTATAGTGGAGAAAGACACAGTGATAGTGTGTTGGTAAAACCACGGCCTGTGGTGAGAATGTCAAGTGCTGAGATTGAACTGCGATTTGATAATGAATTTTCTACAATTAATTTGAAGCTCTTTTGAGCCTCCTGCAGTGTTTCAACACATGACTGTTCAAGGGATCGTATCTAGGTTGACTCTCTACCTGAGGGTGGTGGTCCTCCGCGGTCTACGGGGGGTCCCACCCCAGCAGAGAGTCCACTGTGAGGCAGGATGTTGACCACTGCTGGCGGACAGTCTCTGGTGTCACCTCTGGGGGGGTACAGCTCCCCTTTGCTGTGTCCCATGGGCTTCATCTCCTCATCACTAGACTGTGAACAGATACTGGTGCTGCTGCAGAGGTCATCCCAGTGGGCTCCTGCCATCGTGCTCTGGTGGTGGTTTGCCATTGGACAGGACTGATCGGGGTAAGAGTCCTCTCGGTCCATCCCGTCTGTACAGAGAGGGTCACGGGACAGCCGCACACAGAAAATACAGAGATCAGACATCCAACAGATGTGTTAACTCTCTTAAACTCGGACCCTCACTCACCTGGACGGTTTCGGCGCCGCAGGGAGCTTCTCCGATGCCTTGTCCGGCGGTAGCCACATTCAGAATCCCTGCTCGGAGTTGGCTGGTTTACTCTGTCTGCCTGAGACATATCAGCTTCAGTAATTCAAAAACACACAACACATCTCATCTCACAACATTTAAAAATAGGCCTTACAGAGACTTCAGTGAAATATGTTTAATGTGTAAAAATTAATTGCACCATTTAAAACTTTCTGTCATACACTTAGTCAGATAACTGGTTAAAACATTTTCCCAAAAGGCTTACAACACAGATAATATGAATTCAAATATAGCATTTAACACTGCCCTCTAGTGGAACTCACATCTCTCAGGTTGAAGGTGATCTCTAAGTTGTTCCAGAACACGTCAGCAAAGTCGGGATACATGTCCAGCACTTCCAGCAGGTCATCTCTCAGGATCTTGTGCAGGTCGCAGTAAGTCAAAGCTCTGACGTCAGCGCTGGACTTCCCTGGTCTGCAATAGAGACTGATGGGTTCACCAAAGATGTCGTTCTTTCCTGGACAAACCACAGAAGAAAATGAGAGGAACATTATGGGAAAGGGTGAACATTTGTTCATTGACATAGTCGGTCAGACACTGCTAAATTATTTTACTAACAAAAGAAAACACAGACCCTCAACAGCACCACAGCTCAGCGTGCATTAATAGTGCCCTCAAACACAGCTGAAATAAAAATGACCTATGCAGCCTGGATGTGAGTGCTGGCTCTATTGATGATCAATGTCACTGTGAAATGGAAGTGGAGCTGTGCCCAAACACCTCTGGCAACACAACAACTACAGAATTGTTGTGCAGTGTAAAGGGCAGAGGGAGATTGTTGGAGACAGATGAGAGGATGGAAGACAAATGTTAGTTTGACGTAATTGTAGTTTGAGTTATTTAGCAAAAATACAGCAGATTTGAGTGGTTTCAGATTCACAGATGAAAATGTTTACCCTTTTCTGCGTTTCATGATTTTTATGTACACTTATTGATTTTTATGTTATTTTGAAAGCTTACTTTAACTGAAATTACTAATGAAGATCAATATCACAGATTTACAAAGTAAGCATGGCCTCCGTCATGCCGTGTAGCTCACCCAGTATTGCCACCACCACGTCGTCCCTGAGGATCTCGATGGACCCTCTGGAAATGAAGTAGACGGCGGTGAGAATGTCCCCACTGTGGACCAGAGTGTCCGCCGGGGGAGCATGGGTGGTCTTGAATCGCATGGCCAAAGCGCGGAGGCAGCCCTTGTTGGCGCCGCGAAAGGCTTTGCAGTTCTGAAGCAGGCTGCGGTTCAGATGGAGGCAGATGTCCGCCTGCAGACACTCTGGGAAACCCTTTAGAACCTGCAAGGCCACAAAGGGCATCAGGTCAAATCCTTTTCCTTGATACATTTTATTGTGCACTTTCCTTTAGTGACCTAAAGATGAAGAATAAAACTGAAAAAGAAGGCGAGGGGTAATAGAAGGGGAGCAATCAGTCAGTTTGAATCAGGTAGGGCACAAAGGGCAGCTGCTCCAACTGATTATCTATTCTCACATTGAATTGACAGGCGCTAATGTTGATCTCTCACCTGCGTCATGCTCCAGTGCTGTTAGGAACCCGAGGAGCCATATGACGCACTACATAAAAACTGGGTCTCCAAATGAAGCAAGCTCAGTGGAAACACTCATTTCAATATTACAATGAAAGGAGGGTTATTTTGTCCAAAAGGATCTTGATCAGATAAAGACCAAAGCTATCCCCTTAACTGGGAGGAAGTCTGATAATGTATTTTCTTTTCAGAGTAGTATAATATGGAGAAGGGGGCACCCAGAATTGAACTAGGGACCTCTTGATCTGCAGTCAAATGCTCTACCACTGAGCTACACACCCTTACATTGAGAAAAGCCATGTATACAGATGTAAATTAATATTTTTGATAGTCTTGACTTCTATGGTCCAACAAAAAACGGTTTCAAGCCATTATCCACAACCACAAATAGAGATCTTTCCTCCTGACTGTGTATGATTTTCCTCATGACTTACAGCATTCATGTCGATGCCGTTGGTGTAGGACCAGGCGTGTTGGAAGTACTCCTCCAGCCTCTGTTTCAATCCTCCTGGGATCTGATGGAAACGTATGAACTCTTTCACCCGCAGCATCTGGGTGTGGTAGCGGGCCGTGCCCGAGTACAACCTCTGGATAATGGCTGACACGTTACCGAAGATACTGGCGTACATCAGAGCTGCACAGGACAGAGGAAAAAATGCTGCAAGTTCTCCTGGTGCAAATGATTTGTACAATGTGATCCTAATGTCCCTGGTTTGATTCAAGTGGGTGAAATTTGTTACTCGTAACATCCGCTGTCTTTTTAGCAATGTGTCTTGTCTATCTCTCTACAAAAGAATAAACGTATATGTATGCAATTCGAAAAAATAAAAAAATGGAAGAATGCGACAGCTAAATATGATTAATTATAAAAAAATAGTCAAATCTGTTATACTTTAGAATGATGAGTCAATTTGTCAACTTGTAAGAACAAATTGATGCTTATGTCAGCGTCATCATCACTGAACAATGCTGCATAAATATCTCTCAAATGTACCATATTATTTTGAATAACTTTGAATTCATCTATAATTTAGAAATGTATTTATAAACTGATTTAAATCCCTAATTAAAAAATGACACCTGTAAATATTGACCAAATCGATCGGATAAATACATATACATTTAGTAGTGTCACATGTTAATCATGGTTCACACACTTTTCAACCATATAAAATTATAGTTCTAAGAAAAACATGGGACATCAAAAATGTGAGAGATTGAATATTGCCATTAAACAATGGTCACTATTTGTTCTGTCTGGATCACGATAAAAAAATTTGCTATCAAAGTCTCTCACTCTGATTTTGTCCCTTTTACAGGAAAACATTCAAATTGAAATTCCCCTGCTTTAAAACTGAAGGTATTTTATTTGTTCTGAAACTTTTCACATGTCAGGTTTCCTCCCACTCTACTCACAGCCAATGAGCATGACACAGATGGAGAAGATCTTCTCCGGGTTGGTGTTGGGCGAGACGTTCCCAAAGCCCACACTGGTCAAGCTGCTGAAGGTGAAGTACAGAGCGGTGACATACTTGTCCTTGCTGGAGGGGCCTGAGGACGCGTCACTGTCGTTGTAGTTTTTGCCGATCTGGTCAGCCAGGTTGTCCAGCCAGCCGATCTTCATACCGCCGATGTGCAGAGAGCTGTGGCGCTCCACGTTGCCGATGGCGTACCAGATGCAGGCCAGCCAATGAGCGATGAGGGCAAAGGTGCACATGAGAAGGAACAGGACGGCGGCTCCATATTCAGAGTAACGGTCCAGCTTCCTGGCCACTCGCACCAACCTCAGCAGCCTGGCTGTCTTTAGTAAACCAATCAGAGTGGTGGTCTGGGGCTGGTGGAGAGAGTGTTGGCTTCATGTTAGCAACAGACAGTTAGCTTTCATACCCATGAATACAATTCTCAAACCCGTGACAGTAATATTTTGCTGCAGATGTGAATGTATGGTTCTTGGATACAGGAATTGATTAATCAAACAAGCATGGCACTCAGTAGAGCGCATTCCTCCACCGAGGCCCAGCAGTCCTAAATGCAACCAAGCTGCACAAATTACACTTAAAGACAAAAGTTCTCTAAATATGCCTGATTGAACTCTGGGAAATTGGTGAAAATGTCAACCTTGTTTTTTCAAGTTAAAACCATATTCATTTTGTTATGATTCACTAACAACATAAACCATTAGTCTAAAAGTGGATATAACACTCTTCCTACAGTACAATCACTAGTATGTTTGATTAGAATACTTAGATAGAGGTCACTGTGACCTTGACCTTTGATCTCCAATCACCAAAATCAAATCAGTTCACCTTTGAGTTTAAGTGAATGTTTGTTCCAAATTTGAAGACACTTAAGATGATCTTAAGATATCACGTTCACGAATAACATCGACATCTATGATTGTGTGAAAGCTGGTGCCCTAGTCTTTTTAACTTCATCAAACATCACTGGATGAAGCAGGGTTACTGTAACAGTGGAGCTTATGAAGAGCACAACAGTGATGCTGAAATACACTCTCCACTCTTCCTCACCTCCTCTGATCCAGAGCGGAATATGAGCAGATCGAAGGGAATGGCGGCCACGATGTCGATGAGGAACCAGCCCTTGAAGTAGTGCTGTGCAATGTGTCCTGGGTGGCTGACCACCTCGTCGTTGTGGTTGACGTAGGTGGTCCTGAAGTTGATGAGAATGTCCACGATGAACATGACGTCCACCACCAGGTCCACCACGTTGAGCGGGTTGCAGGTGTAGCCGCAGGTCCTCCTCCGCTGCTCCTCCACCTCGTTGAGAAGGAAAGCAGCCGAGTATGGTGTGAAGATTGCAGTGTAGATGACCAGCAGCAGGATGACCCAGTCCCATACCGCTTTGAATGGGCTGTAGTGCAGGATGGTCCATTTGTGGATGCGTGGGGCCTGGAGCTTGTACTCTGGCAGCACGTCAGCACCGAGAGACAACACCTGAGGACACAGGGAAGGGATGGAGAAGATGTTAGAAAGGTGTTCAGGGGAGGTGTATGCAATCTGTTCAGAGCTGAGGGTGGACTTCCAACCAGTGACAGCTGAGATTGGCTCCAACCCGCCTGGAAAAAACATTTAAAAGCTGTTAAAGTGATAATTGACCTTACAATTATCAGTATGATTTCAATAATATTAACTAAATATAGCTTTCATGGACAGGTTTAGGTCAGCTTTTTAGAGCAGATATAGGTTCCTAATTTCTCATTTCTGAGATAATGGAAGTGGCCTACACTAACTTTGTATTCATATATTTGTATATTAAAACAGACCACATGAAGGTTTATGTTGACCAACCCTGCCTAAGTTAGGGGGAAGCGAACAGAATTTTACACGGACATTGTTGTGTATATGCAATTTTTAAAGAAATACATGACTTCTTCCCATTTCATGCGAAGATTAAGCAAAGACCTGGGCTGAAACAAAACCAGGCAATTAAATAGAAGATGTCGTTCTCAGCAAAACACTTTACTTGAAGTGAGGAATCGGAAATCAATCTCAAGAATGATTCACAGATTTTTAAAAAGCTCAGGGAAAATGTGTATGAAAAAATTAGTGGCTGCTGCACACACTCCTTTATTAGTGCTTGTGCCTGCACACTGAGCTCTGTATGTCACAGCCTGTCAGACAGTAATTTGCAGCATCCTGCACCTTAAGGTAAGTAACCAACCTCCTGTCGCCATGACTCACCAAGTTTGGCAGGAGAAAATGTCACAGCTTTACCGACAACACGTCCACACTCAGGCAGTTGCTCAATATGCTAAATTGTTGGTGCAGAAAAAGCTACAGCAACAGTTCCTGTCTTTAATGAAGCAACACAAAAAAACACCAGTATGAAAATCCATCCAGTGTTGCTAAAATCAGACAGACCAAAACAAAACAGGAAGATATGAGGAACAAAAGCATCGAGGTCCGACTGACCGGTATGGCAGTGATAGCCTCTGTGTCCAGGTTCTCATCCTGGTGTGGAGCACAGCAGCAGAGGTGGAGGCTCCTCCAAACCCTCTGCCACCCCCTCCTCCCCTGCATCCCTCACACCAAACTCCACACACAGAACATATACCCTGTGCAGCTCTGAACTCTCTCCACAGTCACTCCACTGGGTCAAAGCTGCAGCCTCACCTGCCTCTGCCTTTCCACGTGATCCCTGTATTGTCTATAGACCACATGACCCCTCCTGCCAGTGCCCTGGTTAATTGTGGACCACAACAAGTGCAGGCATTGATTGCGCTGCATGCAGAGCAGCCGTTTTAGCTCATTCTTGTTAACTACAAGGTCATGTGGGGTTGTTTTAAATAGTCATTCCTGGTTTGAAAAAGAATGTGTTTTTCCTGATGCCTCACTGTTTGCAGTTGCCATCATGGTCACAGTCAGTGCAGTGTTGTACAAGGAAAAACTCACACAGGAATCATTAGCCTGAAATATATTCAGTTTCTTTTCACTTTCCCAGCTAGTAGGAAAACAGTGCCCAGAAATAGTCAGAGTAAATTGCTTCTTCAGGACAAAGTACACCATTAGAAAAGCTACTAAATGTGCACTTGGCCTTATTTGGTTAGAAGGGAAAAGAAGAGGTAGATCTTCACAAGGAATTACCCAGGCGGGTATAGTTTTCCATTATGACATGAAATGCCCTTTAATGGCTTTTTTTTATCGCCAGTATTTGAAAATGGGGTTAAGTCAAATATTCATTGAAAGACAAAAAGCTGTGACTCTCTTTTTGTGTATCAGTAAATGACCGCGGCAGCTGAACAGATGCGAGGAGACAACACAGTAAAGAGAATGTAAACACACAAATAGGCAGAGGCTCACTCATCCAAGAAATTCTGAGGTATTGATGTTTGTCCACAGCTCTGTTTCATAATGACCAGCAGGGTCACCACTCGTTGGCACGCAACGGCTCGGTGCTGCTGCTCTGACTCCATAATTATGAAAGGGAGAGTTCACCGTGCATTTTCAGACTAATTAGATACAACAGACAACAGAGATGTGAATTAAATATGCATAGAAACTATGAAAGTCAGTGTGAAATAGAAAACAAACATGATGCTTCTGGGTATTAGAGGTAAAAGGTAAAAAAAATCCTGAAAACACAGTCATGTTTAAGAATTCTGACAAAAACAACTATTTACGTTTTAAGTCAGTGAATCTTTCACGTTTTCTCCCTCAGTTCACACAGAACCTCACTTTAGTGAACATGGAATACAACTTTTAAGTAAGTGCATCCTCATCCTTCATCTTATTCCTCTCCAAACACACACACACCACCTATTTCGGGACCAAAACACCATGAGTAAAAATAAAGAAGGAGCGACTCTTGGGACAGGGGCCCATTAAAATGACGGTGACATGGATAAGGCTGACGTTGCTCACCTGTGGAGCTTCAGATAAGTATAAGCAGGGAGAGTGAGGAGGAGGATGAAGACAAGGAGGGTAAAAATGAAGAGGAAAGGGGGACAACAGAGAGGGAGAGAGTGTGAGAGAGAAGACAGTACGGCTGAAAAACTCACAGGCTGAAGTTTCTGCTTGAAGCTCATGCTGAGGCGCACTGCAGGGTAAACAAAGGGAGAAGACTACAAGACTATGAGAGACGGAGGAGTAAACCTCTGTCCATCCGTCTGTATCTCCCTCCCTCCCTTCCTCCCTCCCTACTGCTCCCTCACTCATCCTCCCTGCCTGTAGCCCAACCCTCTCTGCGGGACACTGTTTCAAAAAATGACCCGGTGGTTGTATGAATGACAGCATCCTACAATTGAAGTTACGCTGAAAGTCAAAGTAAAGTACGTCTTTGTACTGCAACCAAGTCTATATATTTTGCCACTTTTAAGTCATTAAGTATATCACATTAAATACATTAGTCAGACAACTTATTTTTGTATATTTGTCTCAAACACGGATTTTTTGTAACAATTGCACTTTTTTGTTAGAAACAGCTGCTTTTGAATAAGAACTTGTAGAAAAACACATTCACAATGCAGAAAATCACAGATCCGACAATATTCAAGCAAAGTCATCTCAGTCAATTCATACTAATATCCAGATTCTATTCCTGCTCCTGTTGTGTTATGAGCTAATTCAAAGCCAGGGGGCACCACATAAACACACTTCTGCTTTCCCCAAAACACAGGCACAGGCCCACAGGTTTGGTCGGCTAACCTTATTCTGAGTTTGCATTGACATTCATTGTAGGCAGCCTAACCAAACCTTATCCCTAACCTTAACCAATTCATGCCTAACCCTAAACTTAACCTAACCACAATTAATATCTTACCCACGACTTTAACCAGGACTTCAGAAATTAGTTCTACTGGTCCTGAGAAGGTCATGTTTAATGCTGGAAAATGTACACACGCACACGCACGCATACACACACACACACACACACACACACACACACACACACACACACACACACACACACACACACACACACACACACACACACAGCTTTTCTACAATTATCTGTCTTTTACGAGCTACAGTCTGGTCAATCCCATTGTGTGCTTCATGATACGCAGACAAATCAATATTCCCAAAGATCGATGACAACCTTCATTTCCCTTTTTGTAAGGTGCCAATCGAAATCCAATTACAAAGAAGGGATTACAAAGAATATTGTATAACTGAACAATACAAAAACAAGGTAACATATGTTTAAAGATTTGGTTTCAAGTAAATAAAATGGTAGAATGTTAGATCTGATAATTGATCTCCTTCACCCGCATGGCAGCAGCAATGATTGCCCTAACCTAAACCCTGACCTGCGGGTCAGGGACAGATATTTATCTGTGACCCCACCACCATGATACCACTGTGATACAGTAAAAAGGCGGCAGGGTGGTGGTGGTACGAGGCCGAATGTGGTTTGGAGAGTTGTAGCATGCCCGCTGCCCTCCACTTCCATTAGCTCCAGAGGCCAAGGTCACAGGCAGCACCAAGCCAATGAGTGCCGATCAATAGCCTCACGGCTGCCGCCCTTATTCACTCCCTTTCATAACTGCATCTCACCAGACAGCTTCAGCGACAGTCTGTGATCCCCAAACACCAACACAGTCTCCATATGCATCCTCACACATTCAGCAGAGCCTCCGCCTTCACTGTTCTGCCTAGTTACCACTTATACTGACATTGCATACATCACATACAAGTATTTTCAACACAGATTTTATTCCTGGTTTGTTTGAAAGTTAAAAGAAGTAGATCTGTGTACTATGTATGGACAAAAAAATACAATCAGCACAATAAAAACATTTTCATTTCCATGTTTCTGTTACTTCACTTGTATATTTAAGTGTCACTGTGGGGAGTATTTGCATAATTTGACCCTGAAAGGTGTTATTCTGAGTTTAAGACAAGCCCCCGCAGGATATCAAAATAGTCTTTCAGCTAATTGAGGTCCAATATGTAACTTACACATGTGTGACTGGCACTCAGTAAAGCGGTAAATATCCGCCAAGGCCCAAGACATTCATCTGTCTCGCAGTCTTCAGAAAGTGATACAAAAGTTCCTGGGTTCATGCCACATCCTATCACCAAGTTCCGTGGTAATACGTCAAGTAGATTTTGCGTAATCTTGCTCACTGTGATAACTCCACTTTACCTTCCAGCGGAAACAAACACTCACTTCTCATCCGATTCTGTACACAAAGTCACAAGTTTCAAGACAAAGAGTTAAGGGAAGTGTTCTGCCAGGCCTTTTCGGGAGGACCTTCTGTTAGCCATGTCACTTTCTCCAAGGCAACAGAAGCCATGTTGCCCCCACATTGTACACTGAGTCACAGCCGCCTGTCGATTCCGTTCTCCCTGCTGGTGTGAAGAAGTGAGATCTCACCACCAACACCAACACCATCGCAGTGGCCACATACGGTATCAGTGCTGTGTTAATAACAGGGAAACATAGGAGCCTTAGACTAATATTTGAAACTAGAAACGATTCAGAGAACTCATGTCTCCAAAAATGTCATATATCCATTGTTGAATTTAATTATAAAAACAATTCAATGGATTTGGGTCCAGAACTGAATCAAATACAAAATTTGTAGCACTTTTCCAGTATTATCGACCACTCAAATACTTTACAGAACAAGTCACATTCACACACACATTCATACAGCGCTTTTTCTATCATACCCTGTTCATACACTGTCAGCACAGCCATCAGGGGTCATATGTTGTTGGCTGGACCAAGGACACTGACTGGAGTGCAGACTGGAGGAGCTGAGCCGCTCTTCCTCCTGAGCCACAGCTGCTTTCAACAGATAATTTGTTGACAATATCCAATATACTGTCTAGACATATTAGGGGTTTGTATGATGATGAACTGGTCTTTGTGTTCTGTCTATTTAAATAAACCTGCTGGCAGACCCGATAGGGATGGCGTGATAATAATATTCACAGGGCTACAGTTACTGTGTACCTCACGAAAACAAAAATCTGGGAATATCCCAGGATAACACGTATTATAATAAAAAAATACAAACACATTTGGGAGTTAATGCCCTTGGATAACATGCTGAGTTTGTGGCGAATTTAATGACCTATAATTGTTTATTTTCTTGAAGCGGTAAATACAAGGTTCTGCTGCACAGCATTCAGACAATCTTTATCTCAACCTTTTTCTTATAAATGCTCTGGGAGTTCTTTGAGATATCCTGCGAAATAACAAACCAACAACCACAATAACAGATTTAATACGAGCAGAACCACCACCTCTTAGTCCAAGGTTGGTTGGAAAGGGAGTCAACTGATATGATTGGAAGTACTGCAGATATACATTTTTAATGTTATGCACTAAAGAAGCCCCTGACAGTGATTCACTACCATCTCTATCATGAAACAAACAACAGGCCATTGCATGGCATGTATGTTTGTATAACTGTATTAAGTAAATACATTTATTCAGTCTATAAGTTGTACATTATAACTGTATGTTTAATGCTGTTAAGATGATGTTTCCCACTTTTTCTCTGCAATTTCAGATGTTAACATTGTGGTTAGTATTCCACTGCATTAACCAAACACCTCCAGATAAAAATTGCTTGGTATATTGAGACTTTTCATTATATTTTTAGATTTCATGGAACGTATATTGGAAAAATCTCCGAAATGTCACCTTTCTAGGAAAATCAAAAGATTTACTGACATTTAACATCATCAAAAGTCTTTTTTGAGAATGATCTCATCATGCAGACGAAGTTCTTCAACTGAAAAATGTATGACTTCTATTCATCATTTCATTATCTCCGATGTTCCAACTCTGGAACTTTGTCACTTTTAATTTTAATATCTGAGTACATTTTACTATTGATGCTCATAAACGTATCCTCCAGTCAGGTTAATAAAACAGTGTGTTCTTGTTCCACTTTTATGTGCGAGATGACGGTGAGCCAAACCGTGGTGTGATGACAGGTGGCTGATGAGCTTGTGCATCTGCTGTGGTTGTCGCACCTCAGGTGAGAGCATTCGTTTACACTCTCACCTTCTGATTGCAAGTGTCTCTGAGCAGCTTCACTGAGATACACGCAAATACCATTTATAGATGATCTTTGTCTGAACTGTGTGTGTGTGTGTGTCTGTGTGTGTGTGAGTGTGTGTGTGTGTGTGTGTGTGTGTGTGTGTGTGTGTGTGTGTGTGTGTGTGTGTGTGTGTGTGTGTGTGTGTGTGCAGGGACATTAACTGGATGTGACAATGACAAGCTCAATACTAGCGAAGACCCTGAACGTATCAGACAGAATGACAGCAGTGAGAACATTGTATGACAGCAAGCAGACACAAAGCTCAAAGTTTGACACCGTGACTTGACACGACATCAACCTTTTAGAAAGTCTATAAACTGTCTTATCTTGAATGAGGCAAAAGATGAAAATAAAGGGGGTTCAGAAAGTTTTATCTGCCAATTGCCAAGAACGATTATCTGACATCCGAACAATGATGGTTATCAATATGATATCTTGGAATGGGGAAACCTTTTTGGTTAATAGTCTAGTAGCCTGTTAAGCAGCGGGTGAGATTCGCCTAAAATGCCTGTCTGAGGAGTACCGAAAGTAAATTGAAAGCTGTTCTTGAACCATTTGGAGTACATGCATGATGTTGGTCTCTTTTGAAAGTTACATTCTGAACTTTCCCCCCCAACAGTCAGAATCAGTCTAAGTGCTGCTGACATTGAGTAATAGCAGTTGGAACACAGTGAAGTAGAAGGTTTTTATTTCCGCCTCAATATTTTTTGGTAAACAGATGCCTGCAGATGACTCTAGCTGGGACTTATGAGCTGGAAAACACACTGGGACCCGAGCTTGAAGCCTTGAGTAGCCCAGGTTCAAATTTGATAACAATCCCACAGAAAATGAATATTTCACAGATTTTTTCCGAAGGGCATGTCTAGGCGTTTTCCACAAAGACCATTTGGAACTATGGTAACCAACTAGGCTAAAAAGGCTAATTTTACACTCAAAATCATACTTTTATATAAACGTGGCAAAACCAGTCATATGGTTTTAAATTTATACAAATAAACATCTTTCATGTTGTTTACATCTCGATGCTTGCTGCGCTGAGATAACGCAACAGCTGACTGTGGCTATTCTTTGATGTAATAGTGTGTTTTGGACTGATTATGTTACTGGATTGGATCGTCTGGACCTTTGGCAATGTACCAAGACTGTTTCTGTTGGAATGTTATAGATCTGTGGATTAATATGATGCTTCTTAGGTTAGTGACGTCGACTTTGTGAGTGTTTTTTTTTGTGTTAGAGTCTTGACTTAGACGTTAATTGTACCGGCTGTGGTGATCGGATCTTGAAATGGTTTACATCAGTCGAATCGGAATAATCTTAGCTTTCTAACGATATGTTGTATCAGTACCTAGCCGTACGAGGCAGTTCTGTAGATAACAATGTTTGAGGCTTATCTGTAAAACAGCCTGCCCTGCGGGATCATGCTGATCTTGTGGAATGAATTTATTGGATTCCTCCAATACATGGTGTTGGTGACATGACATGGTGTTTTACTGATTAACACTCTTTTAGATTATTTCATTCATCTGTAGTTATAGCATAGATTCGTCCCTGTCTGGATTTTTTCTGTCATACTAATATATGTCAAATTTCCTTTTACTTATAACCAGTATTGAAGAGTTTGTATGTTTTGTATTGTATTTTCACGGATTTGGTTTTCATGTATGTCCCAACTGGTTTCTAGCACAAGCCAACAATTCCTTTATGTATGTTTTTTTGTGTGAAGTAAATTAAAACTAAATTAAAATCTAAACTGAACTAAGGACAAGTGCCATTATTTCATTTCATTGGCAAAAAGTCTTGCAAATTTTATCTGGCACCAATTTCCTTTCTTCAATATGCAATCCAGTCTTGACGGTCATTCCTGAGCAGAAACATCCATTTTAAAGATTTAATCAAGCAAAAGAAAAAAATGTATATCAGTCCTCTTTCATTACCTGCCTCCAGTCATTTGGCAAAGCTCTCAGGAGTGTTCTTTTAGTTTTCAAAGATGATGTCAGGTATACTTGCATTTTTTAAATAAAAAAGGTGATTAGAAGTCAAGACTTACAGCCTGACGTGATAAAGCACTCGTATTACCTGTGTGACGTGAGTGACCTTCTCGGTGACGTTCTGGGTGCGGTCTTTCATCCTGCTGGGCGCGATGATTTCGATATCCGCGGGCGAAGAAGCTCTCATCCGATCTGAGCCGAAGGTGAGGGTCACCTGAGGGATGCGGCCGATGGTTCGGTGTCTTATCAAATCCGAGTCTGACGTGGAGTTCAGAGTGCTGGGCTTCAGATCTGCAGCAAAAAACAGCAGCGTCAGCGACTAGACCATGGTCGTTTGATGTGAAAAATGCCAGAAAAAACACAAATATGAGAATATTTATTTTTAATGTTTTACCTACTTACTAGGGGTATAGACAGACTGTGCCTCACAGAGACAGATGGACGTGATCTACAGTACAAATATGGTGAAAACGTGTCGGACAGGGTGAGCGTGTAGGGCGTGATTGGATTTCTGTATCCTGCATTAAAAATATCGTTTCTCACAAAATATTTCCCCTGAGAGAAGAAGGGCACAGATGTGCAATGATGTACAATTTTAACACAAATGGAATAATAATGAAAACCACACTCACACACACACACACACACACACACACCAGTATGTCCCTGCTGGATCACATAATTGCACATGCTCACATTGATGCTCTCTGTGTTATGAATGAAAAGAAAAGGTCTGAGATGTATGGTCAACAGTTAAAACAGTTAAGATTATTTCTGGGAATCATGATGGAAAATCTGGCATTTGCTGCTTTAAATGTTCTTTGCGTGTAGATAATTTACTCTACATCTGATATCATTGTACTAATGATATGTACTAATGTGTGAAAACCTCAACGTTTTCACACAAATTTTGTTTCATACAAAACACAAATAAACCAAGATACAATGATTTCAAAGGGTGATGTATGGGTTTCATTTCACGTTGTACAAAAATGAAGATCATCATTCTATGTTGACACTTGTTTGAAAAGCAAACAAACCTTTAGTCTAAATTAAGTGAACTATGTTCCCTAATAGGCCAATATGCAAGATTACGTGGTTTATAGAATTTTATTTTAGTCATAAATTTATTATAGAGGGGTAATTATACCTACATTTTATCAATTGTTGTTAAAATTCACATTATAGCGAGAATACCTCATACGGAGATCAAGGATCCCAGCCCTCGTGTTATATCATAGGTTGTGAAATGTTTTGATCATAATAAATACCAAGATAACAGAATCATGAAATTCATTATTCTATATAACTTAACAAGATTTGTTTATTTTATTAATTACAATTCTATTTTTAAGAAATAAAGATAAGAGATGAAAAATGATGGAACCAAACCATCTAAAACAGGAGGATGATGTAATGCTTGGTGTCACCTGAATGAATTGTTGTGTTCTATTCCAGTCAATATATTTTAGCTTCTTGGAGAAAAAAAATGCATGAATAATAACCTAATACTACTACAACTCCCAGTAAGACACTCCCAATGTCCCACTCAGATACTCACTGCTGTTGGTTCGAGGGTCTCCGGGTCGACTGCTCCACTCTGCCCTCATCCCTTCGATGTCGTCCAGTGATGAGGCGCGTCGGAGGCTGCGGACACTGTCCCTGGAGCAGCTCCGAGGGACGGTCCCCCGGGGGAAGGCCATGCCGGGGTCCAGGCGGTCCGTCAGCAGGGCGCAGTGTTGGGAGGAGGACTGGGCTTCAGGCGACGGAGGATCCAGGTCCTGTTCTATCAGAGCTTCTGTCTCAGACTGCATGCAGCTCTCCTTGGATGGGATACGGAACTCTTTCAAAGGAAACTCTTCACTGTCCGGCTGTCAAGCAGAGGAGCCAAAGTACTTGTAATTTAATTCATTTTGAACAGATGTATATACAGCGGCCTTGAGATGCAAAACACAACACTTCAGAAAATAAATCCACAAAACGTACCCCTAATGGAAATTAGCATTTAAAGCAACCGGGACTTTTTTAAATGTCAATGTATTTCCTTTTTTGTTGATTTATACATACATACTTATCTACATGAAAAACAATGTTGGCCTGCACCAGGATGGAACATCTTATCCCTGCCGCAGGATTTCAATATGTAAATATGCTCTGGTTTCATGTTTGAAAATTTAGGATTGAATTTAAAAAAACTTCCTCACAGAGTTTTTTGTCAGAATAATTTAAATACAGAATGTTATATGTAGTTCAGTTTTTTTGTACAGACGTCAGCAAAGTTTGAGGCAAACATACAAACTAGAATACTTAAGATCCTCGTGGGTGTTTCTATTGTATGTGTATTGCATACACCAACTCACCTGCAGGTAGTCCACTACGACCCCTTCAAACTGATCTTTGGAAAGTGATGCCTGTCGCATGGAACGCAGCACTGGCAGCCTCATCTTCAGCCGGCGATTCTGACCTGAGGGGGAAAGTCTGTCTTTTATTATGTTGATTATAATTATTTGGTTCTATTTGTCCATGTATCTGTAAAATGTTAACTTAACATTTATCAGTAAATGTCTGTTATTGTCCATGACCGGAAACTAAAACCATGGTTGAGTTAATAACTAGAAAGATCAGCACACATCACTATGACGACATGTGACACAGATCGATTAATGTAAATCACTGAGGCACAGTAAAAGAAGTGTTAATGTTTACAGTAAATCCATCCTTGGGTTACTCTCTGCCTGAGGCCCGATTTTTTGAGTGTTGGATCGATCAGCTCCTGGAAGTCGAGGATGAACATGATGACAAAGCCTTCCTCATTTTTCACAGGGACAATGTCCACCCGACAGGGTCTGCAGGTCCCTGTGAGGACAGAAAGAGATGCATTAGTAAGTCAGCAGGGGGGACCTAGAGTTGAACCAGGAACTGCTTGATCTGCAGTCAAATGCTCCACCGCTGAGCTACACCCCCAAAGCCTGAGCACCGTCATATTCTTTTCTAGGTCATGATTACAGGATAACACTACAGGAGGGAGAGTGAGATAGTGACAGAGAGAATCAAAGAGTACAAAGGCGGGACACTGACAGCTGAAACAGGCTAAATGAGTGACACTTCCGTCTGGTCTAACTTCAGGCTGTAATCAGTGGGATCTAAAAATAGAACGGGCAACGGGGGGATAGGGCAAGCACACACATGAGAACATACATCGACACATACTGAGGGCCTGCGTTCAGTGCTGTTCACATGTCCACTTTACATATAAAAATCAGCCAGTGAGAGACTCGTTCCTGAATCGTTGTTTCAACTTGTTCACAAATGCTTCAGATCTGAGCGCAGTAGGAAGCAGGAGCCAAAACAAATAGATTTTTGATGGATTTGAGACGGCATGCTGATCGCATTTCCATGACAACGGCTCTCCACAATGCACTCCTCATGCCCGAGTGGCCAAAGTAACGTGTGTGTGTGTGTGTGGTGTGTGTGTGTGTACGTATGCTGACATTAAAAGTGTTTGCGTGACTGTGATTGTTCGGAGCTTGGTGAGTTTGCGTCCCTCCATCAATGTGGGTGAAACACAGACCTCCACATAGATAAGACTGCAACTGGTGGCAGCATCAAAGATGAAGTCAGAGGGTAAAAACAAAATGAGGCTTTGAGAGGAGAGAACGCTCAGTTAAATGCCACAGTGTCTGTCTTGATGAATAATTCCTCTGTGTTTTCTCACTCTTAAATCACAGTTGTAATATGGTCAACTTTAAGTGGCTTTTTATAAACTCCAAGTTTATATCCAATATCTAGATCCTGGAGAGAAAAAATAAGATCGCTTTCTTATAAAAAAGGGATGATTAAAACGTAGTAAAAGCTGACCAAAAAAATCCAGTTAGGATTTAAAAAGCTTCCTGCATGTGCATGATGGATTGTCTCATTAGCTGGATTAATCATATTAAAGATAATTTACACTATGTTGAATGATTGTTATCTGAAACAATGTGCTGATCTAGTTCTAATTATGAGTAACTATGAGTGTTTTGATCATATTTTTGGAAAGAATAATAATCAAATTCAAGACATTGTCAGAGAGCTTGAAATAAAAAAAGACTGAAATGAGATCGTAACCCCACCCTTATCTCAACGTGCATTGAATTTCTGAATATAACTCCATTGCTTATTATAAAAATATAACTTTTAGATTTTATATAAAATTACTTGACCTTGCTCCAGCAGTTGATTAGATATATTAAACTGCAGATTTTCAACTGGCTCTGCATTGTTACAATACTGATAGCATCCGAATTAAACGATGTTTAATTTCCGACCGTGTTGCCTGGACTGACATAAACTCCATCTTTGTTTTGAAAAAGTCCGCCAGATAACGTCACTGGCGGTGGAATTTTCTATGTTTTCCCAGTCCTGTTGCACCAAATTAGTCCCCCTCCCCTCATCTACACCATGTGTTTTGCTTAACCTTAGATTTTAGCAAATTGAAGAGGCTTAGGATTCGTCCTGCCGGGGTTCTTGTCTGAAGATGGAGGGCAAACTAGTAAGCAAGCCGTAAATCAAATGTCCAATAATGACTTTGTGATGGTCAGAACTTTTCTACCCAGACATCTGATTTTGACTTCTTAATCAGCCTCCTCCTCCTCATGCTTCCCCTTCGCTCCCCTTACCTTCCTTGGCGTAGTACAGGATCTCCACCTTGTGCTCCTCAGAGCCGAGCAGAGCCTGTGCCAGCTGGGCCAGGGCGCTCTTCATGGTGCCGGGCCCCACCAGGAACTGGCAGGTGCAGGGCTGCTGCATGATCTCCGCCCTGGTGAAGCCAAACATCTGGCAGAAGCCTTCATTGCAGTAGATGATGCCACAGTTCTTCATCTGAGCATTGGCGATCAGAAACTTGCGATCTGAAGAGCGACACAAGCTCAGTGTCATAAATCTTAAATCATTAATTTAAAAAAAAAGTGAGCCATTTTCAAACTTGAAATATGTTAAATTGAATTGTTACATCTGGTTTGTTATTTCAATATATATATAAACAAATCAAGGTAAAGTTCAAGGTATTTTAGTGGAATTGTTTGATGTTGGCTGATCCATAGACATCAGTTTCATTAAAACTGGTCAAGTAAATACAAAATATATATTTTGCACATATCAGTAAATTGGAGGATGATTGTGCTTAAGCAAGTATTAAAAATGCCACAAATTGTGATCAAATGTGGCAGAAAACATTTTTTAATAATATTGATACTCATATTAATGCTCATGGCAGGCATGAGGCTGATGTGAGGAATAAAAGACTAATCTTACAGGACAACTCAAATTGGCTTCATTAAAAGGTGTTTAACATAAAAATATATAACTGTATAAAAGAAGGAAAAGGAGAATTAAGGTTTTGCTACTGTCTCACCAAACCATGCAACATAAATAGATGCATTACAAATTAAATGGCTTCATGAAATTAATTCATCACTTTATACAAAGTCGTCAGGATACAGGGCTACATTGTACCATGTACAGTAAGATTTCTTAAAGCAGATTTCAGAACCAAAATAAAAATAGCAAGGGGTTAACACACTTAGCTTAACAAAACTTTCTGTGGCTCTCAAATCAAGCTTTCAAATTAGCTTTTAATTTTAATTTTAATTTCTTTTTTTAAATTTACTTTTTTATTTATTCACTTTTGTTCTTTTTTGAACAGTCTTGTTTTTAATCTCTGTTTTGTAGCTCTACAAACTCTACAAGCTATTCTGTTCTGGCACAATAATATTTTACACTGCAAAACAACAACAACAACAAATTGGGTTTACGGGCTCACACAGGTTCCTGATCAAAGTGATACACAACCATCCTCACACTGTTCACCACTGAATAAAGGGAATACACAACGCGTTTGAAATGGTCTGCAGGGCTCAGTTTCTGATGAGCTCCAACGTTATATTGAACAACTCTTCCAACTCGGCTCTGACAATCAGCTAAAGTGGAACTAATGAAGTCCACCTTTCCATGTTGCTAATGCTATTAGCGTCACAATTTCTCCCAGTGGACAGTGGAGGAGCAGCTGGCCACTTTAATAAAAGAGCCCGTTTCGGATCACACCTGTTCTCACATAGCTTATTGTAATTTACAGCCTGGAGGATTTTAGCTGACAATTTTTAATTAAACTGGAATAGGCCACATGTTTGTTCCAGGGTTTAATTACTTGTCCATATTTTACTCTGC